>NW_021639853.1:348873-372570 GCF_002087225.1 Trypanosoma theileri | reverse complement strand
AATAAATATCAACAAGTTCTGCCACAAATCGAGCTAAAGGCCGCACTTGCTGATCATCTCTTGCCATTTCTTCGCTTCGAGACCTCTTTAATGGGTTTACATAATCCGATTCATAGTCGTCAAACATCACTACAAAATCAAAAATAAAATATCAGCAATAAAAAGTCAGAAGAGCATAAAAAAAAAAAAAAAAAAAAAAAAAAAAAAAAATATATATATATATCCCGTTTTGACCAACTTTTTTTTTTTTTTTTTTTAATCTCTCCGTTTCTGTCCTGTCCTTTGGTTTTTTTTTTTTTTTCGTATTTAGTTCTGGAATGCTTGCGGGTCTATTTTATACGCGTACTGCACCTCAAAAAGTAGCAGAAAAGCCAAAGGTGAATGACAATTTTACTGTAGAGAATCCAAATGGAGGAAATAATAAAGGTAATGTGCTCACGAGCTCTGAATATTCACGTCCTCGAAGTGGCAATGATTTTGTAGAAAATACCTCTAAGTCTGTTCAACAACAACAACAACAACAACGAGAACAACAAAAACAACCTCAAATGGGAAAGTTTATTTCATCGACAGATGTTTTTGCTATAGAAAAGGAAGATTCAAGATCATCTTCAATAAAAAAACAACGTAAACCAGAATTGACTTTGGATTTTGAGGTATTGGTGGATAAACTAAAGGCTATCTTATGCGGTTGGTTAGTTCGAAAACGTATGAAAAGTAATTTTGCTCTTGATTTGGTAAAAAAGATAAAGAGTTTAGATTATGGGAATTCTGGTGAAAGTGACTTTCACAACTTAGAGATGAATTCGTCTTTTAGAAAATCATTTTACGTCGATCAACTTTTATCATACCTTCAGAATGGAATAAAAACACTCATAAATGATGACATGAAGTATAGAATCAAGAATAAAAAATTTAATTTATCGTATAAAGAAAGCCATGATGTCAAAAAGAATTCTTCAACCTCACAAAAAAGCCAAGGATTGGATTTTGCCATTTACTCATCTGACGAAACTAAACAAAGAAAAGAGGATCTTCTTTATGCTCTAAAAGAATCTACAGGTTTGAAGGATTCTTCCATCTTTTCTTTACTGGGAAATATTACTCCTAACTTTCTTGAGGAGAGAAGGTCCGTTTTTCTTCAAACAATTTTCTCTCCAGAAGAAAGTAGAGAGTATTTTACCCCTATTCCTAGATTTAATGCTATGAAGGGATTTGACTATTTAGATGTTAATCGTTCATTTACTTCTATGTACGGTGGAGGATATCATACAGTAATAAAACGCTTAGAGCAATCCTCTCTTGGTGTGTAGTGGTAATACGGTTTTCTTGCTTTCTTTTTGTTTTTTGAATGTTTTTTTTTTTTTTTTTTAGTTTTTTTCGGTTAAACGGTATATATATATATATATATTTTTCTATGAGTAGTCGGAGTTTTAAATATATTTATGTTAAGTTTTGCTTTGGATTTCTTTCTTTCTTTTTGTTTTTGAAGTTTTTTTTTTAGGTCATATGAGACGGTTTCTAACCGTTTTTTTGAAGGAAGCAGGAATAAGAAGAAGTCTTGTCTTACCGTGGAATTCATCGCTTCCACCGAAAGAAGATTCTCGTTGGGAAGGTGTGGGTAAGTCAGTTATTAATCAAGCATTGTCTTCGGATACTGGACGATTTGCATTTGAAGAATGTGGTATTGCACGGCAACAATTAGAAATATTAATTCAGTCTGCAGGATATGATGCTAATGTGTATGTATTTGGAGGTTTGGTGGTTTTGGGATTATTAGAAGTTGGAGGAGATGTGGATTTTGTAGGGGTTGCAGATGTTGAACCTGGATTTGAAGAAGCTGGAGAAATTGTTTCGCGTTTATCAAGAGAAATGCGACGACTTGGTATGAAAAGTAATGCTTTACCAAGGGCTCGAGTTCCTGTTATAAAGGTTGATCGAGTCAGTAAATCTCTTCCTGGTACTCCACTTCATCATTTGGCAGCATGTGGATTGTTTCAATTTACACGGCAATTAAATAATGATGAAACAGTTGCTTTCAGTAAAAGGATGCAAGAGAATTATGGAGCTACCAGTGTTGATTGGAATAATACTCAACAATTTGCAACAATTGAATTTAATAGTACTTCTGATCTTATTGTTGCATTAACACAAGTAAAACGTCATGAAGGAGTTGATATTCCTCTTCGTTTACCTGTTGATTCACGTAATGGACCAGAACTTTATAGGTTACCTTTTGATTTTTGTTTTTCTTCTATTGGTTTAAGAAATTCATATTTATTACGTGATGCTCTTTCACATTATGAATTTTCTAGACATCTTTTGCTTTTGTTAAAAAAATGGGGTCGTTCAAGTGGGGTTATAAACTCGATTGATGGACTTTTGGCAAGTTATGCAATAACTGTTATGTGTGTCCATTTTTTAATAAAGGTGGGTATTCTACCTAGAGTATCGACACTACGCTCAGCAGATGAGCCTCAACTTCTTCCATTTTTTCCAGAATATCGTGCCCTTCATGATGGTAAAGGTTGTGATATTGCAGAACTTGGATTTTTAACAGCAGCTTTTTTTGAATATTATGGTCACATTTTCGATTATGAAAAAAATGTTGTATGTACAACTAATATGAACCTTCTAAAGAAAACGATGCGTTGGGAAAAGTCTCCTGGATTAGAGAGTGGTCGTCCTCCTTTTTTTGAATTTGCTATCAAAGATCCTTATGGTCTTGATAATATTGGAAGAAATCTTGATCGAGAGTCTACATATTACGTTAAAGAAGCTCATGTTGCCGCTTTAAAAACCTTACTTGAGGAACGTAACGATCCTGAGTTTATTATCAATACTATTACACAATCTCCTCCACGACCACAGAGGAGACATCGTACATTAGCTTCAAGAGGTATAGCTTCTACAACTTTCCCTTCTGACCAACTGGAGGCCCGTCATATGCTTAAGAAAATGGAGTTTCATGAACGCCGAAAATCAATGGAAAGGTTTGGTCAACGAACTGCAAAACGTACAGAACAACAACGTGTTGTATCAACTGTAACTAAAGATGTCCTTGGATGGATACGTAGCGATGAAAATTAGTAAATTAAACACAGAGAAAAAAAAAATACACTGAACCTATCGAGGGTTTTTTTTTCCCCTTCTGTATCTTTATGTGTTTTCACTACTCATTCTTTCTTTCTATTATTACTATTATTATTATTTTTATTTTATTTTTTTGTTTGAACAGGGATATTGGATAGTACTAATAATTTTTTCTTTTCTTTCTGTGAGGGAGTCCCCTCTTTTTTTTTTTTATTTATTCTTTAGCTCTACTGTAGTGTAAAGTGTAAGATGATTGACTCCTTGAAAAATATACACTGGTATCCTCCTCTTGAGCTAGTAACATGTGATGAATCAAAGTCATCTGAGCATCTTGCTCCTTGGCTTGAATTCAGTGAGGTATTCCCTGGTTTTTTTCTAACATGTGAAGAAACTGTGTGTAACCGTGTAACTGCACAAGAAAAAGGAATTGCTCTCGTTTTAACCTTAAATGGAGAAAGTCACTCAGCACCTTTCCGAGTTTATGAATACGCAGACGATGTTCAACGTTGCGTTTATCGTAAGTTACCCTCTTTGGATGTCTTCCTATCTCAACTTGATGAATATACTTCTGTAGCTATACCTGAAGATTTTCAAAAACGAAAGGTTTTTATACGTTCTGTTTGTGCAGAAGACTCACCAATGTACGATATAAGTTCTCATTTTGTTGAAATGTGTGTATTAATTGAATTAGTAATGTTTAATCGAAAAAAACTATCGATTGATTCTACTTATTTACCCGCATTAACTGTTCACTGTCAAATGGGTGTTAGTCGTTCTACAGCTATAGTTTTAGCATATATGATGAAACGTTCTCAATATTCTAGGGATGATGCCCTCTCTATGGTTAAAAAGGTACGAGCAGTGGCAAATCCCAATCCAGGCTTTCAATCTCAACTTTCTCAATGGGAGAAAAGTGGTTACTATCGAGTTGTAGATGATGTTTCAGCTTTTCTTGTTGCAAATGAGTTAAATGATCCTTACCGACTTAAAATGTTTCTAGAAAAATATCTTTCGCTTATAGTTCGTCAAAATAAATTGTCATCAGATAGGGAATATTCAGGTATTATTTTATCGAAGGCAAATCTTTCAGATGATGATCTTCGTTTTATTATTTCAGGTTTTTGTAGCCATATTACTTTATCAATAGCTGATGAAGTCTATTTTGATGTTCCCACATTTTTTGATAATGTTTGCGAGATGATGACAAGTTTTATTCACAACGTACCAACCACCTTGGGATACATTATAAAAGAAAATGTTGAAAGTTTTGAAGATGCTTTTTATTTTGAAATGTTTAAAACATTAAGTGAGGCCGGATTTGCAATATTTCCTTCAGATATGGCTAGTGCATTTTGCTCTTTTTTAGAAGCTATTGACTGTAAACATTTTTCAAGGAATGAATCAAAACGACCTCGAATAATCGATTCTACAGGCAAAGTAATTGGTATAGCTCCTGAAGGAATGAGTCTTTCATTTACTTTTTTACCATTTTTAGCTCCATATGCTGTGGGCTTTATTCAACAACATCGTTTAGAATCATTTGTGGGAAAAAATTTGAGTACGGAACAGATGGAAGACATCTTATATAAAGTTTTAACTACGTTCCGGGAAAATTTTTTATTGACTTCTTCAGGTACAGGACTATATTTGGATGATACATCTACTGAAAGTCGATGGCATGCAGGGTCACGACTTCGATTTTTAGAGTTTGATATGGAAGTTCAAATAATGGAAAGTGTGGAGGAGGGTTTAACATTATCAGAAGCGGCGAATCGTTTTATGCAGTTAGATAAGATTGATTCACATGTTATATTGCATTGGGTTCGAAAACTTACAGGTGCACTGATAGGCGTGCGATTCTTTTGTGATGCTGTTGATAGCTATTTTAATGAACATATTGCGAAATTGTCATTGGATACAAATAATTATTCAATTGCGAATAAAATAGCTCCATGGAAGGAGTTATTGGAAATAATAGAGGAAGTAACTGCGGTTTACACAAAGAAATATGGAAGTTTACCTGATCTTTTTGTGTGGATTAAGAAAGAATTAGAACCTTTGGTTTCAAAGGGTATAGTTGCGTTTCCTCAAGAGTTGTACTAGAATTCCATATATATATATATACAATTTTTTTTTTCTACTTGACCCTTGCTTTTACTCTGGTTGCAAACTCTTCTAATAGCAGTTTTTTTTTATTATTGTTTTAACTACTAGAATATAACGCTTTTACTTTTTTTTTCTATTTGTTTTCTTCGTTTCCAATGCCACTGTTAAAATCACGCGTAAGTTTTGTTTTTTTTTTTCTTTAGGATTGCTGAAGAATGGCTGATGCATTTGATGAGTTGACTCGTCAGTACCTGAAGCGTCACTATGATATATTTGATCGAGACAAAATTGGACGTGTACCTCTTAGTGAACTTGTCACACTTGTGAGGATTTGTGGTGGTACACCAACGGAAGCGGAAATAGAACCTTTAAAAGCTGAAGCTGATCAAGATGGACGTGGTTCGATGAATTTTGATGGTTTTTGTCGTGCTATGATGTCTGCTTTTAAAAATATGAGGACAGCAAGAAAACTTAAGGAGGCGTTTCAAGGGATAGATCCAGAAGGAAAAGGGCTACTTTCTCAGCATGAACTTCGTTACTTTTTAACTACACAAGGGGATTGCCTAACCACTGAGGAAATGAACGAGTTTGTAGAGGAAATGAGGACTGAGATGGATATGGAAGGTAATTTTGTGTATTCAGACATGGTGTATAAAATGACCCCTGAAATGTTTCGTTAATCATGTTTTTTCTTTCTTTTAATTTTTTTTTTTTTCCCATTGGTACTAATGGCACTTTGTACAGAAGATGTAAGTCATGGAAGCATTATTGAAATGCTATTTATCTAAATAAATTCTTTTCTTTAAATATTTTCTGTATCCTTACTGCTCCTTTTATCAAAGGTAATTTATGTTTTGTAATGGATTTTTACTCTTTTGTTTTCTTTCTTTCTTTCTTTCTTTCTTTCTGTGTGTTTGTTTCTATTATTATTCGTTCTTGTGTAGAAGTGTAAATGGCGTGTGTACCTGTGATATTAGAAGACACATTTACTGTCACCGCCCTCAATCCAGATGGCGTTGTCTACCTTAGGGTGTCACGAATTCAGTGCAAGAATGAGCGTGGAAATCTCACAATAACATCTGATATTAACACAGAAGAGTTTCCGGTAAGTATTGGTGATCGTTTGACCATTATGTTGGCTAATTCCATTGAATTATCTGGACAATCGGGTACGAAGTACTACGATCAAAGTGTATATCATCGGGAGACACGATTACAAGATTGTGACTACGCTATGCATGGTCGCGTTTATGGCCATGAAGTGGATGAAAGTAGTTTGGAGGTTAAAGTACACATCAGTTGTGGCGGATTGTTGACGCAGGTTATTGGAAGTCCTCAAAGTCTGCGGGACATCCACTATAATAGTGATGTCTACATTTTGATTAAACGTGCAGGGAAATAAGAATACGGAAGCTTCTTATTTTATTTGTTTTCGTTTCCTCTGGACTACCTTCATAAGAAGTTGAAAAGAAAAAAAAAAAGATATTAAAATATTTATTATTATCCGAATCTTTTTTTTTTTTGTTCTTATCACCCCACTGTGTTCTGGATTGTTTTGAGAGTAATGTTTTTTTTTTTTTTATTTCTTTCTTTGGATTGTTTCATTTATCCTGTTTTTATCCGTCTCTTTTTTTTTTTTTTTAAAATCATTATTTCCTTGTTTTGTAAGAGAGAAGAAGAAGAAGGAGGAGGAAAAATTTTTCACCCAGCTGTGGTTGTAGAGAGATATATTGATATGATACGCTCCCATGAAAAGGCTCTTATTTCTTCTGGAATAACAATATTAAACTATCATCGTTGGTTTGTTGATGATGCAAGAAAACACTACAAGCGCCGTTCATCTGATCCTCAAACTGTAAGAGAAATTGGTAACTTTCAGAGAGATCTTAAGTTTGGAAAGCAACGACCTCTTCCAGACGTTCCATGGTTACAGGATAAACAACGAACTTACATGGATGATGCGGAACGATTGTATGGACGAAAAGAAACATGGTGTAATATTGAAGATGAAACAGTACGTGAGAAGTTAGCATCTTTACTACAAGATTATTTAAAAGATTTGATTGAGGCTGCAAAACTTGAAGTTCGTAATGCGCGAAAATACAAGAGATTGTGTGATCGAATGGATGCTGAGTATCGTGCTAATGTATCAGCAGGAGCTTTTTCTTCTTCACAGCTTTTGCGTTCATGGGTGTTAGTCAAATCTGAAAAGGATGGAGAGAGAAATAAACCACAGTTATCATTAAATTCTAGTCAAGAAGTTTTTTCATCTAAGGATGGTTTTACAGAAGATTCCTTAATAGATAATAATAATAACGATGAAAACGAAAAACAAGAGAGTAGAAGTGAACGTATTGCTCGGGAAAAGTTTGTAGAAGCACGTCGTAGAAAAGGAGAGGAAGCGAACCTTGAAAATACCCCTGCTACAATGGATTTATTAAAAGGGGAGAGACAACATACATCTTACTCTGCGTTTCCGTTTCTACGTCAAAGGGCATTGGAGAATGAAACCTCTCTGGATCCCTCTTTGGTGGATTGGACCGCCAAATACTTCCCTGAAGATGATGATCGTACGTTTAAATCTCCTCCAAAACTACGGAACGATAATAATCATAATAATAATAATAATAATAATAATAATAATGGAAACCAAGATAATACAGAGAATGAAGGATCTATAGCTAGTAATTCTTCTTTATCCACGAGTAAGTCAGAAAAACACTCTGAGTTTCCTTCTAATAAACTAAATGCACGTCGCCGACTGCAACGGTCATTAAGAGTTCATGAAGATGGACGTCGTCCTACATTTGATGCAGAAGGCGTCTTTTATCGTGTTCGCCGTCAAAGCAACGAAGATGACCGTGCACCAAAACCACGCGCAGTTCGTGCTTCTGATGCAACTGTTGATAGGGATAAAGAAGTTGTGAAAGTCCCTTGGGATACACTAGCAAAGGCTAAAGAGTTAGGTTATTCAGCAGATATCCTGCGTGCTAAAGAACGACTCATTCGTCTTTCAAGAGGTGAAGATCCACAGACTATTCCTTGATTAATTCCCTATGGATGTACTTTTCTCCTCTCATCCCCAATCTTCATTTTCCTCAAAGAACTGCATCTTGTGGGTTAATCTTTCTTGTGTGAGTTTTTTTTTTTTTTTTTACAACCACTGAAGAGGATGAAGAAAAAAAAAAAAAAAAACATAAAAAAGAAACACGTCTTATTTGGAAATGGAGATTAAAAGAAAGATCTTGTGGAATGTATTCCTTTTTCTTTTCAAATCACTGCTTGTATATAAAAAGGGAAAAGACTTTTTGAGGTTTCCATATATGGTACCGACGCAACTCAGAGGGTGTGTTCTTAAGTATAGTGCAGATCGTGGTGTTGGCTTTATCAAACCTCTTCTTCAGGGTACAACTACTATCTGTTGTTGTGGAGGTGATTCATTCTTAATTCGACCAACAGATCAATTTTTATTTTCCGTTGGGGATATACCTGCGAAGAATTGGTGTCAAATGTCATTATCTACAGAGGTCGGTAAAAGAAGCACAAAAATGATTCCTCTTCTTTCCGTGGGGGACATTTTGCTTTTTAAACTGCGGCGAGAAAAATTTCAAACAGGTGACTTCAAATCAGATCCTTACAAATCATTTCGGTGTGTAGACGTAAGGATAGATGAATCAACATCTCAACATTTTTCACATTACTTGCTTGAGTCAAAGTGGTTGGATTGGAGAAAAGAAGAAAAAAGGTTGCTTAACATGCTTGAGGAGATACCAAGTAAAGAGCACTTTATTCTTGAAGGAACCCAAGTGGACTCTGTTAGCGGAATTCCTATCAACTTTTGATGTAGTAAAGGGCTGAGTTTTTCTTTTGTTTTTTATTGTGGTTGTTCCTATTTGTTATCCTCATTATGTTTTCTTGGACTAGTCACAGAGTATTTGTAAAAAAAAAAAAAAGAAAAAAAAATCGTGAATAAATGTATTTTTAGAAAATAAACTTTTTTTTTCTTTTTATTGTTTTTTTGCTACAGCCTACACTACATGCATTTTTTTTTTTTTTTCCTTTTTTTGGCCGTTGCTATTTTTTTTTTTTTTTTTCAAGTAAACAGCCCCTAAAGCATAGTTTTCTTCTTTGTAAGGGAAGAAAATTAAGAAGCGCAAATAAAATATTTGTCTAGACGAGAAATTTTTTTTAAAACCACATCCTCCGATCCGATTAACGTATCTGTGATGTTTCGCGTTTGCCGTATCAGCTGCATGGCACCGTGTGCCGTGCTGTTCAACAAAGGAAAGGTGATTTCTTGGATGTCGGGCCGCGGCTTCGGTTTCATTGAGGACGACGCCGACAAGAAGCAGCACTTTGTGCACTTCTCCGCCCTCCAGACGGAGACCGGCGGCTTCCGCGCCCTCACGGTGGGGCAGGAGGTGGAGTTCGAGGTGGCCTCGCAGGACGGCCGCACGCGGGCGGAGAACGTCACGTCCCCGGGCGGGGCGAAGTTGCCGTCTGGACCGCGGCCCCCGGAGGGGATGGGCCGAGGACGCGGCGGCGGCCGGGGCGGTCGGGGCGGTGGCTTCGGCGGCCGCGGCGGTAACCGCGGCGGTGATGGGCACCACGGTGGCAACAACCAGAGCTTCAGCGACGACTTTTAAACCAGCAGCCCATCTCGACCGGGCAAGAAAATGAAAGTGAGAAGAGATAAAAGAGAAGAGGAAGAGGAAGAGGAGTGGGGGAAGGACAAACGCAAAACAAAAAAAAAATGGGGTGGTGTACGTTGTATGCAACATGGGTTAATAAGCTGTAACGAGCGGTGTGAGTGCCGAGAGCTAGATAAATGATAGCAGGCACCTTGGCCATAGAGCACACCGATGTGAAACGAAGAAAAGGAGACAAAAAAAAGGACGTAGAAACACAACACCTGAAGCCAAACAAACAAAGTGAAAGGGATGAAAAGTAAAAAAAAAAAAAGTGGAAAAGAATCATACATAGAAAATTATGTTTAGTTTGTTTCACATTCTTCAGACGTTGAACACATTGCCCTCCCTCGTACAAAGAGATAAGTCAAAAATACAATTACATGCACAGAGGCTCAGAAAGAGAAAGGAAGACACCCACATGAAATCAGAAAAAGAACAAGAAAGAAAAAACAAAAAAAAAACTAATAAAAAAAAAAGAAAGTCCCTATCACATGTCCTTTTTGATGCCTCTTTAGTAGTTACCTACCAGGGATTGGTATCCCGAAATTTACATGCAATTTCTCATTAACATTAATTTGATGAGGATAAAGACAGGAAAACATAACCTTTGTTTCTTTTGTAAATGACACCACTCTGTTCTCTTTTCTTTTTTTTTTCCTTTTTTTCTACTGCGTTATTTTCTGTATAGTACTGAAGACTAGCGATTATAGGTTCTTCTTTTTTTTTTTTTTCTTTGGACTCAATACAGTTTCAAAAATGACGGAAGGGGGTACACAGGGTGTGGATAACAATATGTGTGCTTGCGCCATGTGTAAGCTTTTGGCCTATTCTGCTGGAGTTTATGGTAATCAACGGAGGGCGTCTAAACACGTCATGATTGCTCGCCCGTCACCATACCATGAGGCAACAGGAGGTCTTCCACCACCGTTATCACCTGTAACTTCAACAGCATTTTTAGGTGAGTTGCATGTTTGTCCTGTATACGAAGAATATGGATTTTGTCCTTTTGGTCGTATTTGTTTTTTACCACATATTGATCGAAAAAAACCTCTGGTAGAATCTACAAATAATGCACAAAAGGAGCTTGAACGACTTATTGAAAAATCACGTTTGGAAGAAGAAAAGGAAATATGGAGTTGTTCAGTATGTGGATTTGATGGAATACAAGAGAGTAGTCAAAGTAAGGTTGGTGAATTATATTACTACCGTCATTGTCCTCGTTGCTCCCTTATGTGTTATTATCCTCATATTACGTACTTAATTGAAGCAGTTTTTGTGGCTGCTGGAGATGATTATCAGGTGTTTAAAAATCTAATTGATAAGTACCGTGATATCTTACCAGATATTTTAAAAGTACCATTAACGTATGAAGCACACCGTGTGGCATCATCCGTCTTTGCATGGAGCTTAGTTTCACCTAAACATGTTAAAGATGCACTAGATGCAGCTTATAAGGCATTACCAGAAATGAGTTGTCTTGTTAGTATTGGTAGTGGTGGAGGTTACATTGAACACGTATTTAATCGTGTGGCAAATGGTGTGCCAGCGGTTCCAAACGGTCCAGATACATCATTGGGTCCTTCTTCTTTTGATAATGTACATGCTTCATTTTACCCAGGCAAAAAACTTCCAATTTATGCTTTTGACGAAGTTGCACTGAATTGTCCATACAGTGTTGCTGTTTCCCTTGGTGGTCCAGCATCTCTTCTTTCTCTTCATTGCCCCAGTGCCGTTCTCCTCCTCTGTTGGCCTCCATTTGGTTCACCACAAGAAGAGCAAAGTTCAATGGGATTTGAAGCTTTAGAATACTTTACACAAGCAGGAGGTAGAATTCTTATTTACATTGGTGATGTGGCTTCAACGGGTGATTGGAGATTTCATGAATATCTCTATACACATTATAAGTTGGTGAAGGGTTATCCTGTTCGTCGTGAAGTGCGTAGGTGGTGTCCACAAGAGATGGGCCTCATTTATGCTGGAAATGATACAATTGGTGTATACGAATTGAGAAAGGAACCCTTATCTTCTCCGGGATGGCAGTGGTGTGGCGTCTCCGTTTGAGGAATTAGAATAAATGAGTTGCTAAGCTGCTTTTTTTTTTGGTGGTGGGGGGTGGGGGATGCTTTTTGTACTCAGTGGTACGGAGATAAGCATATGTAAGAGCATATTAAAGAGATACAATTAAAAAAAGTATACATATATTTTATTTGTGCGTCTCTCTCTCTCTCTCTTGCTACGGTCCATGGAAAATAGTAAACCATTATTCTTCTGAGCGGGGATAATATATGGAGGAATATTCCACCCATCATCGTAGGATTTCAACATGTTGTGCTGACTGAAAAAGAACAAAAAAAAAAAAAACGGGGTGGATGGCGAGGAGAAAAAAGAAAACTAAAATCAAGAGTAAAAAAAAAAACTTAACGTGTTATGAGAGGGAGAAAAATCAGATGATTTAAAAAAACAAAAAAAAAAAAAAGGCTCTCTTTGAGTTAATAAGACCAAGAAAAAAAGAAAGCCATCCATACGAATGGAAAAAAAAAAAAAAAAAACCCATATGTGTTGTAGAAAGCTACATGCGTGGTAGGGACCTCGATTTTGGACTTCTTTTCGAGATGTTTTATTTTTATTTTTTCATTTTGCACACTTTTTCAACATATCTGCGCCTGAGTGTGCATTTGTGTAGATATGTAGATTTTCTATGCTTTTTTTTTTTTCTTTGCTTTCACTTTTTGATGTTTTTATTCTCTCTTGTGGTGTTTTGGTTGACCCCATCTCCGCATTTTTTTTTTTTTTTTGTTTATGCATTTCACTCCGAATAACATTCACAAAAAGAACTACTTACTTGTACATGACGGTATCAAAATCATATTAGGAGAATTCTAAACCGTAGACAGGTTACAAAGAAATTATTATTTCGTATATGTGAATTATTATTAATTTTTTATTTTTAATTTTTGATGAATCAACTGGAGTTATTTGTTGCTAGTTCAGAAAGTGCCAGATCGGATGCTTGGCGTTATCTTCGGCGAATGAGAGAATTAGACTCTCGTATTGAAGAAGACATGAACCGTCTCCGTGAAATTGCACAACTTTTGACGTCTTCAACTTCAAGGCATGAAGTAAAAGAATCGGATAAAGATCATCCAAAACCATTGCGTAAAAATGCCAAACGAGGTCGCCCTCCTCTTTCTAAACACCGTGATCCTCCCAAGGTGGATGTGGTAAACTTGACTGTAGATGAAAATAGCATATCGTCTGATACCTCTGTTATATCTATAGAACCTCATAGGGCTCAAATGCTTGTTGAATATCGTTTATGCCGACGTCGGGTCTTACGACAGGCACTAGAGAGGGAGAAGGTTGCAGAGGAATTAAAGTCGTGTGGGGCTGAGATGTCTGAGTGCCTGGCTGCACGTATGGAACAATTCTCAGAGACATTGCAAAAAACAGGGGGTTTGCCTACAGATGCTTCTTCCTAGTATTTCTTATATATATATATATATATATATATATATATATATATATATATATTTNTATATATATATATATATATATATATATATATATTTTTTTTTCTCTAGTGGAGAGATAAAACTTATTTTTTTTTTTGTTTTTGGTATTCTTCTAGATCTGTATTCAGCAATAGTTTTTCCACTCATATTCATGTTTCTGGAACCTCTTTTTCTTTTCTTTTTCTTTTTTCTTTTCACATCTTGAATAGTACGCGTAAGGTCTATACCTCAGAATATAAGGAAAGAATCAAAGAAATCTTTCTCTCTCTATATTTATATTCTAAGGATTGTGTTTGACCTGGGGAAACAGATTCATGACTACTATTCGGCGAAAGGCACCTCGCCTTTTTTCTGGTGCTGTCTTTCCAGAAGAGACTAGCCGTGGTCTCCTGGAGTTCGCACAGCGCCATAATTTGATGAGTGATGTCTGGGTACCTAAAAGGTTAGTGGAAAAACTAAAGAATGGTGCAAGTATCCTACCTAACGCTATTTTGTGTGATGTCTCACTGATTCCAGGTTGTGGTGTAATAGATCCTGAAGTTATTGGTTTTGATACTGTCTTGGTAAATGCTGCGCACACGACTGATGTGGATTTTTTTGAACGTTATCAAGATAATATCATGTCTGGTGCTTTTAGTCCCTTTCCACTAACATCAAGAGGTGTACCACAACGTGAAAATCTCTGCAAAGAGTTTACTAAATTGGGGAAGAAGAATGATTTTAAAAGTCCCTATTGGGTAAAGCAAAGGAGTAATGATCGTCATAGGGTGAACGCTGAAGAAACCATTTATGCAGGACGTTATAATCCTACAGATTGTATTACGTATGAACCACATACATTTACTAATCAATTATTTCCTCCTGCTATAGCTCTTCTTATGCGTCGAAAAGCCTCTCAATTTGGTTATATATCTCGTACTTGGGTAACAAAAAAGGAAGGAGAATTGCACGGTACGCGTCTTAATACAGAACGTTTAAAAGACGGTCCACCGATATTTACTGCTTATTTCTCAGGTCAAGGAAATGTACAACCTGTAGAATACTTTTGTGCTGATCAGTTTGAAGATTATACTGTATTCCCCACTACACGAGAAATAGATTTAGCAGTTTGTGGTGTTTTTATCGGTGAGAATAAAGTACGTGCTTATCCTTTATTGGCTTCACTAGCAGTTGAGTCTTCTGCAGTTATTAGACACCGTCGAATGGTTGAAGAGACATCAAAGTTTTCATCTCCTCTCTTAATGGGATTATCAAGTAATGTCTCTTTTTTAATGCAGAATATAGAATATAAAGAGAGATTACGAAAATTTTCACTTCTTCATGGATTCTCACAAGCTAATTTTATTCTTCACACTCCAGAGGTTGGACAATATTTACAACTAAAACCACAAGAACAGGGTATAGTCTGTTCTGTAAGTAAAGAATCTGCTAAATTACATTCTTCGAAACAAAAAACTTTTTGTTTTTTTAACGCTGATCAGTTTGAAGAACCTAAAATTGTAGAAGAAATTATAGAGAGGACTCCAACTCATTTTTTTATTCAAATACCACTTTACGGACAGCTATTGGTGGATTGTGCACGTCAGCAGTGTATAAAATCAGGGTATTCTAAAATGTGGATACCAGCTTCTACACTTGAATACTTTGATGATACATGGAAGCCTTTACCAGGTATTGTTGGTGTGCCAGAAGAGCGAACAACATCAGAAATGATAATACCTACTCTTTACAACATTTCTGAGATAAATATTCCTTCTGATGCACTGAAGTGGTGGCCAACATATTTCCCTCGTGATGCTAAAAATAAATTATACTTGGGTGAAGTAAAGATGTTACTCTCAATGCGTGCATGGGAACAGGGTTACACATCCCCTGTTTGGATTACACAAGCGTTGATAACTCAAATGGGGGCGACAAGAAAGCGCTGGAGTCGCCGTAAGACATTTCTCAAGGGGAATCCGTTTTTGAAACCTCCTTCTGTACTTGTAGGTAATGATGAGTATGTAAACTTGGAGGAGATAAAAGATAAGGAACTTTTCACGTTAAACATAAACCATGAGATTGTTGATTTCGTAACGGAAAAGTATGTTTAAAGAAAGAGAAAAAGAGAGGAGGTGTTCTTGTGTGTGTGTGTATGTGAGGATGGGGTGGGGTGGGGAGTTTATTTTAATTAGGGGTACAGGATAAATAATACTATCATGACAGATTTTTTTAGTTTTTGCTAGTTTTTTATTTTGGTTTACTATTTTTTTTTTTTGGATTTCTTCTATGTTTTGTTTTTGTTATTATTTGTTTTTATTATTTTATTTTTTGCACTGGTTTTCATCTCTCTATTTCTCTTTCTCTCGATATATAATTGAATTGCTTTCTTGCGTCTCTTCATGGGGAGTGAGAAAGAGAGAGAGAGTGTGTGTGTGTGGCAAAACGAATGACAAACAATTTTTATATTCATTTTTCAATGTTTATTATTTCATTGTGTTTAATGTTAGTTTTCTTAATATATATAAATGTACGTTATTATTATTATTATTATTATTATTATTATTATTATTATTNTTTTTTTTTTTTTTTCCTCATTTCCTTTCTCTTGTTTTGTGTATATATTTTCTTATCTCTCTACTAGGTTTCGCGGTAGACTTCATGGCACCGCGTCGCAAGCGTGAACGAGAGGAAAACTCGGCTGACCGTGCTCGTGGAAGCGATGAGGAATTTGACGAGGACGAAGAACTCGGTGAGGATCTCTTTGGTGAGAACTACGAGCAGGATTACCTTAACCCAGACAACGACAGCGAGATTGCAGAGGATGAGGTGGCGGATGAGGATTGGATAGATGATAACAGTGATGTCTCTGTTATTTCTGAGGCAGGACGATTGGCGGTTGATGCAATGCTGGATAGACGGAAGGAAATGGAACAACAACTACGTGTTGAGCAGCAACAATTGGAAGAAGGTGTCTTTAGTGATGTGGATGATGAGGACTCTCTCATAAGTGCGGAGGATGATTTTAGTAATGGGGAAACAGGAGGTGAAGGGGCTGGACATAATGGAGATGATGAAAACAATAATGATGATAATGATGGTAATGCGGCAGATGCGAAAGATGATGGAGTATATGTGCGTGGTGATCTTGAGGCAATGGATTTTGACTGGCGTCAACCACAGTGTGATTTAGTAGAGTGGCTTGCACAAGAACTTCCACGACGTGTAGTTAAAAACCGTATTTATAATTTTTATTTAAATTATGTGGAACATGGAGTTAGTGTATATGAACAAAAAGTAAATTTAATGACACGTGAAAATGAAGAAAGTTTTCAACTTAGCTACAGTCATCTTAGTAGAGCTTATGATTCTGTATTAGCTTTATGGCTTGTGGATGTTCCTGATCTTATGATAGAGTTACTTGAAGATGCGGCAAATTACTTTGTTTTTAGACTTTTTCCACATTATAAAAAAGTTCATCGACATATTTTAGTTCGTATTTGTGATTTACCTTTATGTGATCCTATTCGTGATTTTCGTCAAATTCATATGAATGTTTTAGTACGTGTAGAAGGTGTGGTAATTAGACGATCCCCTGTTTATCCTCAAATGCAGGCTGTTCGTTATGATTGTGTACGGTGTAGTTACATTATTGGTCCTATTTACCAACGTGGTGATAAGGAACAACGTGTGAGTATGTGTCCTAGTTGTCATAGTAAAGGTCCTTTTCGTGTTAATATGATTCTTACAGAATATCGTAATCATCAAACTATTATGTTACAAGAATCTCCAGGAAAAGTACCACCTGGAAGATTACCAAGAAGTTTAGAAGTTATTCTTACAAATGATCTTATTGATCGTGCTAACCCTGGAGAAGAAGTAGATGTGACTGGTATATACCGTAATAATTTTGATCCCTTATTAAATAGTCGTCAAGGATTTCCTGTTTTTACCACAGTCTTACATGCGAATAATGTAATACGTCGAAGTGCAGAAGTAGGGAATTTTAGACTTCCAGATGATGAGAGAACTCGTATTTTAGAACTCTCTAAACATCCAAATATTAAACGAAAGTTATTACATTCTATTGCTCCAAGTATTCATGGACGTGAAGATATTAAACTTGGTCTTCTTCTTGCCATGCTTGGAGGTGTACCAAAAGATGTAGGTGGAGATCAATCCCATCGTATTCGTGGTGATATTAATGTTTTATTGGTTGGAGATCCAGGATGTGCTAAATCTCAATTTTTAAAATTTGTAGAAAAAACAGCCAATCGTGCCGTATTTACTACAGGAAGAGGTTCAACTGCTGTGGGTTTAACAGCATCTGTACATAAGGATAGTATTACTGGAGATTTTGTATTAGAAGGAGGAGCTCTTGTTATTGCTGATCGTGGTAGTTGTCTTATTGATGAGTTTGATAAAATGTCAGATCAAGACCGTACATCTATTCATGAAGCTATGGAACAACAAACAATATCCGTTGCTCGTGGAGGTATTGTTACCACATTATCGGCTAGATGTAGTATTCTCGCAGCAGCCAATCCCATTGGTGGACGATATGATCCTTCTTTATCATTTGATGCGAATGTAAATCTTACAACTCCTATCTTATCTCGTTTTGATCTTCTCTTTGTCGTACGAGATGAAGTGAATGTGGAATTAGATGAAAAGTTAGCAACATTTGTTTGTCATTCGCATATTCGAAATCATCCACGATCACAAGAAGAGAATAAACGTTCGGAAAGAGAGTTACATGAACAGTTATCTAAACTTCGACATAAGTTAGAAAATACAACAACAGAAAATGAACGTCTTTCTGTTGAACAGCAATTACAAACATTACGTCAAAGTGTAATGAATAAACCAGCACAAGAAGATGATGATCCTTCCAGTAGCAAACCTCTACCACAGTCATTGCTGAGAAAGTACATTATGTACGCTAAGGCACACTGTCATCCACGTGTTTCTAATATTGATGCTAACACGATTGCACGACTTTACACAGAATTACGGCAGGAATCTAAACATGGAGGTGTGGCCATTACGGTACGACATATGGAGTCTATTATACGTTTATCAGAGGCACACGCCAGAGTGCATCTTCGTGATTTTGTACGGGATGAAGATGTAAGTGCTGCCATTTCCCTCTTTCTACGTTGTTTTATTCAAACCCAAAAATACAGTCAGCGTAGTTCAATGGAAAGTCGATTTCGAAAATACTTTGACTCTGATACAGAACCCCTTCCACTTATTCAACATCATATTAAAGTTGCTATTCATTCTATTCGTAGTTTTGAACGGCAAATGTCTGGTGGAGTGGAGCCTACCAAAGTTCGCATTGATGTTTCTCAACTGGAGCATTGTACCACAAATGTGTCGAAAGAGGCGTTAAATGCCTTCTTTGAGTCCAATGAATTTAAGAAGGATTATACACTCATTCGTGATCCCGTAACGGGGATGCCACTTCAAATAGAACATTCCTTGGTTTGATTCACATTTATTGTTTTTTTTTTTTCTTTTTTTTTGTGTGTTTTTCTTCTTCTTGCTGTGTTTAACATACACACATACACAGTGAAATAGACCTTTTGTTGTTTTTCTGTCTGTCTGTCTGTCTGTGAGTGTGTGTCATTTTTTGTTGATCCACATTTTTTGAAAAAATACCGTCTAAAATAGAAGCATCTTGTGTTTATTGACATCATTATCAGAATAATATGAAGTTAATTAAACTGTTTGTCGTTTTACTATTATTATTATTATTATTATTATTATTATTATTATTATTATTATTAGTTATATATATATATGTTGTACTGCTTGTATTGATGTTTCGTTTCTCTTTTTATGTATTAATATCATTTATATATTTTTTCTTTCTTTCTTTCCTCTTTTACTTTAATGAGAGCAGAGAAAAAAAAAAAAGGAAAGTAATCGTGTTCGATGCTTGCATGACTCGTGCCCCTTCTGGACTCCCCTCTGAGACTGTTCCTAATGTAAACGGCGGCAGTTCACCTCTTAATACTGTGCGTGCACAACATCAATTACGACTGGAACAGCTTCGCACACGCTTGCAGCATCATATACAGAACACCAATTCTTCTACACAATTATCCAACTCATTAGAGTTATCGCCTTCATCCTCAGCAGATACACCCTACATTGCAGAAATCATAGAACTCACACCAACCGATCGTTGTAATTTCAGAAACGTAGACAAATGTATGGTTAATAATAATAACAATAATCATAATAATCATAATGATAGGGCTGATGACAGTGAAATACGTGATTTACTACTTAACCATCCACATCATACATCTAGAGGAAACTACTCACTCAGAATGCCCCCAGTTTCTATTAGTCACCACTCACCAAATAAACAAGTTAATGTTGAGAAGAATATGAAAGTAAAAAGTGATCATGCTGATCTCCTTGCCTCACTGGGATGTGGAACTCACATTTTAGATGACATGAAAAACCTCTCTGAATATAAGGATAGAGATTTATTTCTCTTTCACTTTGAGTGTACTAAATGTTTGGTAAAAGAGTCTATATTTATTGATTCAAACACCCCATGCGTGGCATACTGTCCTTTCTGTGGTTCTATTCAGTCGTAAAGAGACTTCTATGCAGTTTATTTTTTTTTTCTTTTTTTTTTTTAGATATTGTATACCAGATCTTTTTTTTTTTTTTTACCCTTTTTCTCTTCACTACCGTAAAAAGTATAAAAGATATTGTTGTACTTTTCTTTTTTTCTTTCTTTCTTTCTTTTTATCATTTATGTATGTTTTCTTTTTCTTTTTCTTTTTTGTTTTCTTAATTCTCGGTCAAAAATGGGATAGTTTAGGTTCTAACTGTCTCTACAAATACACTCATTTATTAGAGAGAAGAGAAAAATAAGTTTAAGTGGAAATATGAGCCTCTCGCAGATTCTTGCCAATTCCTTCCCTGGTGTATTGGGAGAGTCGGGGAATGTGATCTCTGTCTGTTTTGTGGGAGTTGCTTTGCTGCTTTTGACAGTACTGGTACACTACATATTCACACAGCGTTGTGATGAGAAGAAGAAGAATACACATGAGGGTAACAGCAATGATAAATTAAAGGATAATAATAATAATAATAATAATAATAATAATAATAATAATAATAATAATAATAATAATAATAATAATAATAAGCATGAAAATGAAGAAAAATTACAAACCAAGAAGAATACCGTAGTTGCTAGTTCTACTACAGAAAAAAAATCTGTACAAGAAAAAACATTAGAACCTACCTCTATTATACGTGGTTTCCCTGAAGTAGATGCACTTATTCTTTCACCTTGTCAACGATTTTTATTCATTAATTGCCGCAGCAAGCGACGGGCACGTTTGTATCCACAAAACTCTAATCGAGCTTTTATGTCACGTGGAAAAGAGTTACAAGAAAAATATTTTGTTTCTGTTGACGATGCCGTTATGCAGGCTTCAGGTGATGATGGAAAGATAGAAGTACGTTCTGCGGCCTTTTCATATGATGGTTCTAATTTGGTGGTGGGTGAGAGGAATAGTGATTGTTTTTTTGTATTTTCAATTGGTAATAATTGTCAATTAACACTACAAACACGTTGTAAATTACCCGGCCGTCGACTGGTGTCTACTCTCCCACCATGGGGAGTGGCCGGTGAAAATTCTGAACTTATTGTGATGCTGCATGAGAAGGACTCTGAAGTTGAAGTTTTTAACCTTCACACGGCGGTATTTCTTGGGAAAAAGAAATTTAAAGTGGGAAATGCATTAGCATGGGCACAACAGAATACCACTATTGCAGTAGGTGGTTCATTTCTTCGAGAAGCACGTGTGGCAACACTGCAGGTCCTTTCAGATAGGAATGAGTTTAACCTACAAAGTAGTGTACACGTGGAGAGTGATGTGAAGTTGCGTGTGCTGGCAATAGCACTTACTGCCAAAAATGTTCCTTCATTCAATACATGTGAATATCTTCTCGTTTTTACAGAAGATGGCTGTGGTAAAATCTATAATATTGAGTCAAGTACTGTAAATGCCAAAGTAGAATGCGAACCAACTCTTGTTGGGGAATTTACGGATTCTGCCTTCACAGGGTGGGATCCGGAATCCCCTCTTCAAATGAGTGTATGTACCTATGGTACCTCACATCACGAACGACTTGCTGTGGCGCTTTACCGCGGTGCTGACGTTGTGGTTTATCGCCAATCAACAACAACTACTGCTAATTCTTCTTCTTCTACTGCTACTGCGCTCTTCACATTGGAGCCCGTTATGCGACTGCCTAATTGCCATGAAGGTGATCGTGTGGATCGGGCAGTATTCGTGCAGAACGGTGAGGGTCTCGCTACGAGTGGCGGTGCGGACGGCAGACACGTTCGACTGTGGACACTTCCGCCCATTTCCAACTAGAAATAAAATAAAGGAGAGAATGAAAGTAAAACAAAGCAAAACATGATTACTGGAACATGAGAGAAAAAGAAAAAAAAAAAAAAGCATGAGTTCTGTTTCTCGAATGATCACGGGTTTGATAAAGTGTTGCTTTTATTGTGAGGTGTTGAAGAAGAAAAAAAAAAAAAAAGCCTTTTTTTTCTTATTGTTTTTCTGTTTCTTTTACGTACGAATGAAAAATATCGTTATTTTGGTGGGTACAAAGCAAGAGAAAAAGAGACCTTAAAGTTATTTTGAGTAATCGCTCGGTTGGCCTTTGTAAATTCTTGAGTTGTATTTTGGATGCAAGGAGGAAATTAATTGAATATAATGCGTTTACTTGTTTTCTTTAAAATGCATGTGAAAAACGGAACTTGTTTAAAAAAATTTTTTTTTTTTTTTTAGGCCAACAAATTGTAAACAAAAACATGAGTATCAAAGCCTTTTGATGGAAACTGAATAAAGTTACCAACTCATCTTATTCTTTTTTTTCTTTTATTTGACTGCACGGACAATATAATCCCAAATCTTTTGCATTTACATGTTTTTATTATATTTTCTGTTTGATGTTATTTATTTTTTTACTCTTGTGGTTTTTTTATTTTATTTTATTTCTTTCGATTGGAGGTGAAAAGGGGGGTGGAAGGCTTCGTGGACGATTCGCGCGCAGCTGTCTGACCCCAACTGTGAAGATATATTATCACACGACTTCTGGGGCGGTAAAAAAAAAAAAAAAAAAAAAAAAAACTTAAAGAAAAACATCTTTCTCAGCGTTATTCAAATAAAAAACTACGTTAGTTTGCATAGTTATCACGGGAGAAAGACACCTACAGATATACAGAGACAAACAGAGAGGTAGAGAGAGAGAGAGAGAGAGACAAAGAGAGATATCAGCAGATATGCGGCATTCCAACAAAAAGAATACAAAGTCAAGTCATGTTGGAGCTACGCCGAAGGATTCTCGGAGAAAGCATATATCATTCTCGCGTGATGGTAACAAAGTTCGATTCGTAAAGCCCCCTCCTCGCTCCATGAACCACCAGTACTGGTTTACCGAGACGGAGTCGGTTGTGAAGAAGGGCATCAACTTTGAGGTTGAGCCGTACATCAACGTCTCACTTGAGGTGGGCTGCCGCATGCAACTCACCAGCGTGGTGGCCCCGCCGTCCAGCTCGCCGGACCCCGCCCGGGAGCCCCGCCCGAACCACAAGAAGAGAGAGCGCGAGGAGGAGGAGTCGGGGCGGGTTTTTCTTGAGATCCGGGAGGGGGAGGGGCCCTCGCGGTGGCTGACGGTCGCCTCCGCCGCGGCCGGGGAGGTGTCGACGCTGCGGGTCGTCCTTCCCGCTGGCGTCTACGCCCTCCGCGTGACCGGCGCCCCCCGCTCGCTCCTCGTCTTTGCGCAGGCGTGGGACCTCGAAACGAAACTCGACTAGTGTCTCCACCGAGGAGAAGGAAAGAGAAGGAAAGAGAAAGAGGATGGGGAGGAATGGAAAAGAAAGAAAAAGGGAAGGAGGAATGGTGGTGCTAATTCGTAACGACGTCTAATCGTGGAAGAAAAACTCCTCTGCGGCATGGTGTTGCGAGAGGGTGGTCTTCGAGTGTCGTGTTTTCGCCGCAACATGTGGAGGCGCTCAACCTATATTTTACCTTTTTAACGATATGTTAGACTACGATAAAGAAAGCGGAATCTGTAATTTGAGATGATATTCCTACAAGAGAATGTATTTCTTTTTTTTTTTTTTTTCTTTGCTTTCTTGTCTGTGAGTCTTTAAAATACATAAAAAAAAAGAGTAATCAGAAAAAAACAAGGGGTGAATCCTATACACTAATAAAAAGAAAAAAGGAAAGAAAATCAAACAAGAAATAGAACAAAAACAA
>NW_021639853.1:342274-348857 GCF_002087225.1 Trypanosoma theileri | reverse complement strand
GATAAAGAAAGCGGAATCTGTAATTTGAGATGATATTCCTACAAGAGAATGTATTTCTTTTTTTTTTTTTTTCTTTGCTTTCTTGTCTGTGAGTCCATTCAAAACAAGGAAAACAGGAATTTCAAGCAAAAAAAAAAAAAAAAAAAAAAAAGAAAATCAAACAAGAAATAGAACAAAAACAAGAAAAAAAAAGAAGAAAAAAAAGGAACAATATCAACAACAACAACAAAAAAAAAAACATAAATAATGGTGTTGAAGGTAAAAAAGCGCAATGATACATTGCAACCGTTCGATACCGACAAGGTATACGCACGGTTGAGTCGTGTTACTGCTGGGCTTGATATGGAATATGTCGATCTGAAGCGCCTAACAGAGACAGTAGCTGATGGTGTATATGATGAGATTCCATCTGTGGAACTTGACAAGCTCATCTCTGAGACAGCAGCCTATTCCGTGACAAAACATCCACATTACAGTCTTATGGGTGGACGTCTTTGCGTCACTGCACTGCATAAAGTAACAAAGTCATCTGTGCTCGAAACATTTACTATTTTGTACAACCACATAGCTCATGGTACAGGACGTCACGCACCACTTATCTCAGATACACTGTGGGATATTGTACAACGACGACACGAAGAATTACAACAAATTATTGATTACGAGCGTGATATGCGTTTTGAATTTTTTGGATACAGAACTTTGGAGAGATCTTACCTACTTCGTGTTGAAAGGGCACGAGGAGAAATGGATATTGTAGAGCGTCCACAACATATGTTTCTTCGGGTAGCTTTAGGTATTCATGGAGAAGATTTGAAACGTGTAAAGGAAACATATGATTTAATGTCTCTGGGATTTTTTACACATGCCACTCCAACCTTATTTAACTCTGGTACACCATACCCACAAATGAGTTCATGTTTCCTTGTTGCAATGCAAGAAGATAGTATTGAGGGAATTTATGATACACTTAAACAGTGTGCTATTATCAGTAAAATGGCTGGTGGTATTGGTGTTCATGTTCATAATATTCGCTCTGCTGGAAGTTATATTGCAGGAACGAATGGAACATCAAATGGACTTGTACCGATGCTTCGTGTGTGGAATAACACAGCTCGTTATGTAGATCAAGGTGGTGGTAAACGCAAGGGTGCGTTTGCTGTTTATCTTGAACCTTGGCATGGAGATATTTTTAACTTCCTCTTACTAAAGAAGAATACTGGAAAAGAAGATCAACGTGCACGTGACCTCTTTTATGCCCTGTGGATTCCTGATTTATTCATGGAACGTGTGGAAAAACGTGATAAGTGGACACTTATGGATCCAAATACTGCACCAGGATTAAGTGACTGTTATGGTGAGGAATTTAATGAGTTATATGAACGTTATGAAAAGGAAGGACGTGGTGTAAAAACAATTCAAGCACAAGATCTTTGGTTTGCTATACTTGAATCACAAATGGAAACAGGAGTTCCTTTTATGCTCTATAAAGATGCATGTAATAAGAAATCGAACCAGAAAAACATTGGTGTAATCAAGTGTTCTAATTTATGCACAGAAATCATGGAATACTCATCTAAAGATGAAATTGCAGTATGTAACCTTGCTTCTATTGCTTTACCTCGTTTTATTGATGAGGAAAAAAATGTTTTTGATCACCAACGACTATATGAAATAACAAAAGTTGTGACAAGAAATTTGAACAGAGTTATTGATATGAATTATTATCCGTTACCACAAGCACGCGACAGTAATATGCGTAATCGACCTATCGGTATTGGTGTACAAGGAATGGCAGATTTATTCACAATGCTAAGACTTCCATTTACTAGCAGTAAGGCTAAAGATTTAAATGAAGAAATTTTTGAGACAATTTATTACGCCGCAGTGGAAGCTAGCGTCGATCTTGCTGAAGAAGAAGGACCATATGAAAGATTTCAAGGGAGTCCTGCTTCTCAAGGTTTATTACAATTTGATTTATGGGGTAAAAAACCACGCAGTGGACGGTGGAACTGGGATGCACTTAAGGAACGTGTTAAAACGAGTGGTATGAGAAATTCTTTACTCTTGGCTCCAATGCCAACTGCATCAACATCTCAAATTCTTGGTAATAATGAGTGTTTTGAACCCTTTACTTCCAATATTTATGTACGTCGTGTTCTAAGTGGTGAATTCCCTGTTGTTAATAAGTATCTTGTTATGGATCTTATTAAACTTGGACTTTGGAATGATGATATGCGAAATCAGATTATTGCATATAATGGTTCAGTTCAGAATATCAAGGAAATTCCATCTGATCTTAAGGAATTATATAAAGTTGTCTGGGAAATTCGACAGAGAGATTTGATTGATATGGCAGCGGATCGTGGAAAATACGTTGATCAGAGTCAAAGTTTAAATCTATTTTTGGAAAAACCAACCTCAAGTCAGTTGACATCTATGCATTTCTACACATGGAAATCTGGTCTAAAGACGGGTATGTATTACTTGCGTAGCAAGGCTGCTGCAGATGCCATCAAATTTACACTTGATCCAAAGACACTAAAAGAGATGAAAAACAGTGGTGCATCTACTCCAGTCTCATCGCCGAGACCTCAGGAAGATGATTGTTTGAGTTGTGGTTCTTAATACATTTATTTGAGTGAAGAATCTTTTTTTTTTCGTAGATTAGTTTTGGGCCGTAATAAAAAAAAAAAAAAAAAACACCTGCCCCCTCTCCCCTTGTAAATAGAGATGGCCTGTTGCAGATGGAAGAGGAAAGAAATTAAAAAAAAAAAAGAGCAAAAAAAAAAAAGATTAGGGTTTCCTTTGTTTGTTTATTTTTCCTTTGTTTATATCAAGCAGATTTCTTTGCTTCCGCTGCATTTCTATAGATTATTTCTCGTATGATACAGATTTCTAATTCCCACTCTTATGTTTTTTTTTTTATATATATCTCTTTCTTTCTGTTTTCAGTTGGACTGAATTCGTGGTTTTCGCTCACGATACTGTTCAGAATGTGTGTCTGGGATTTTTTTTTTTTTTTTGGAGGCACCATTTCTGTGATTGGTGCTATTGCTGCAGTTAAGTTCAAGGAGGGGAGAGGAACATATCTAGAAAACCATAGTGACTCTATTGAGATTGATAGATAGAGATTGACTGGTGTAGTTCCATGGTGACCAGTCCCCGCGCCGATGCTACGGTCCTACAACGTCTGGAAGAGGAACTGCAGCAACACGAACTAGTGCTTGCGGGAGAGCAGGCGCGACTAGCCGAATTGCAGCGACCCGACAGCTGCAGCAGCAGAGGCAGCAGCCCCACCCGCCGCCATAGCAACAACAGCAACATGGGCAGTGTGAGTCCGCGGCGAAGCCCAACGGCGAATGGCGAGAGTCTCGCAGCGGCGCGGAAGCGGCTGCAGGCGAAGAATGCGGCACTTCGCCAGGCGCTCCTGCGGCTGCGGCGGGCGGAGCGGTCCCTCGCGCTCGACCCGCAGTTGATGGAGATCCGCAACAAGACGGCCGCGACGCAGCGGGAGGTGGCGCAAATCACGGAGGAGGTGCGCACCCTCGAGAATGTGCGGCGGCAGTGGCGAAAGGGGATGGAGCGGGTGCGGGCGGGGGAGCGGTCGGTGTCGGCGATACGCGGCCGGCAGTATGAGGAGCAGCTGCAGCTGCGGGACACACTGCGAAACCTCACGGAGGAGCTGAAGCTGCTGGAGAAGAAGGACATTCAACTGCATGAGCATTTCGCCGCCTTGCAGCGGCAAGTGGTGTTGAACGTTACAGAAAAGGAACTTGCCGCATTAAAGGAAGAGCGGGAGGAACAGGAGAGAACAATAGAAAATCTAAAGAAAAAACGGGAGGAGTTGCGGTCACGTCATACAGATTTAATGGATGAGCATAGACGTCTGGCATTTAAAGAGGGAAGAGCAAAAGCCAAGATGGAGAAGGATATTGCAGATCTTAGAGCTCTTCTACAGCTGCGTGATGAGGAACTAGGACAGTTGTATCGCACCATTGGGCGAGGACGAGGACGAGGGCGAGGGCTTGGTAAACCTCAACATTAATACCTGTAGAGAATGGTGGTGGAAAAAAAAAAAAAAAAGAAGGACAGCACACCAAATATAATTCGTTATCCTCTTCAAGTTATGTATGTGTATATGTGCGAATGCAAGTTTATCTCTTTCTTCACTTTCTCCCATTGTTTCCGTATTCATTGGTTTGCAATAAAGGAGTTGCTGAAGTTTTTTTTTTTTACTTTTTTTTTGGTTTTGCTGTAGATTTCGATACTTTGATTTATTAAATGTTTTCTTTGTGTTGTGCTACGCTGTTTTCTTGTGTTTTTTCTTTTTTTTTTTGGCTTATGCTTCAATATTTACTTTCTTTTTCTTTTTTCTTTTTTCTTTTTTGTTCTACATGAACAAACTACTAGCCTTGTCAGGAAGGTCGTACTGCAGAGAAGGCAGCAGAAAAAGAAACAAAGAAGGAACGGAGAAAAAAAAACGTAATTACCGTGTGTGAACGGGGGAAGGGGAGGGGTAAAAACACCCCTTTTCTCTTCAAATTGTCTCTTTTTGTTCTCGTCCCTCAGGAGAGGTGTTGAAGAAAACAACAACAACAACAACAAGAGCAACGTCAACACCCCTGTATATATATATATATTACATATCAAGTGAAAGAACTAAGTCAACAAACCAGTCAAAGGAGCATAGAAGTAAATAAGAAGGAAAGAAGGAAAGAAAAAGAAAACAATACCAACCGAGTTTAAAAAGAAAGAACAAAAAAAAAAAGGAGAAGCAGAGACACAAAAGCAAAATAAGTAACAACAAGAAAATATATTGTTTCATGTATACAACAATGACAACGTCATCTCCTACAGCAGCTGAACAACACTCATTGGGATGTGAAAGTGAATCCAGCAACCACCCTCAACGAGTTGATTCAAACCCACCTGGACTTCTCTCGTTTTTACCAAACAATGAAAAAACAATTCCTTCTGCCTTACCTGTTGTTGGTATTCCCCATAATGAGGCGGTTCGTCAACCTACTCTTTTAGAGCGTCGTGAAAAGAAACTATGTAGTGCTAGTTTTCCTAGTCTGGATGCGGAAACATTACAGGATGATTGTCGTGCTAATATATCAGAGGGTAGTAGTGCTAGTTCTGTTTTTCGTGGTTGGGCGAAAACTCAAATAGGTAGTAGTTTGAGTACATCATCTGTAGAGGGTATGGTAAAACTGGTAAGTTACAACATTTTAGCGCAGCGTTTCGTATCAACAGATTTATACCCGCATTGTCCAACTTTTGCTCTCGCCGAGGATTACCGATGTTCTCTTTTACAAGAAGAACTAAGTAACGCTGCTCCTGATATTATAGCTTTACAGGAAGTTAGTCTAGATGTTTTTCAAAAACCTGGTTTACTGGGTGATTGGTTACGATCACAATACCATGCTGTCGGAAATCATGTGGTAATAACTGACTCTAATGGACGCCCCAGATCTTATGGTGAAGATGTTCAGGGTCCCCGGTCCGATAATACTCCTCTCTCTCATGAGATGGGTCTTGTTTCACCAGAGGTAGAACGCCACGGTGTTTCTCCGATTAATGCCGCTTCTAACGATAATGGTTTTCCATATCATAGACGCTCTGAGATGGAAGGTGTATGCATATTTTACCTAGAGAATCGCTTTGAGTTATGTGAGGTAGTCCCTATCCGATTTAATGAAATAGCTTCTGCCGATCTTGACCTTACGGAGTGCGAGCGTCGTCGATTACAAGTGAACTCCCACAACGTGGCGCTCATCTCCGTCCTGCGGGATCGTCAGGCGCCGCACATTGTGTATGTGGTCTGCACTGTGCATCTCATCTGGCAGCAAACGGCCTGTCAGCTCTGGCAGCTGCACCACGTACTGCGGGCGGTGGAGGAACTCAAACAAAAGTACGAGGCGCTGCCGGACGGCGCCGTGGCGGTCGTTCTCGCGGGCGACTTCAACGCGGAGCCCACCGCCCCGACGCTGCAGTTCGCCCTCGCCGGGCAGCCGCCGCCGGACAGCGACGTCGTGCGGGGTTGGCGACTGCCAGAGAATGGCAACAACAACAGCAACAGCAACCATAACCATGGCAATGATAATAACAATAAGAAGAGTTACAATAGTAATAATGATAAGAATAAAAATAACAACACAGAAGGGGAGGTAGCACGAAAACGGTACCGTATCACAGAAAGCGTGGGGCACTCCCTTACGCTACACGACGTATATGCCGCTTACCGCGCGCAGCACTCACAGTGCGTGTCCGCGGTTAATCCGTCTACAAATGGGGAGGGTAAAGTACTGGACCATATTCTCCTCGACGAGCAGCACGTCGTCTGCACAGCTGTCCTCGAACTCTCTGGACTTATGGATCTGCCAACAAAGCACTGTCCCAGTGATCACTACCCTGTGGGGGCCATATTCGCTCCGCGTAGTTTAGTTGCATGAAAATGCAGGTGAATTGAGCGCTGCAGAGGAATAAAAGAAGGAAAACAAAAATAAAACAAAAAGTAATGAGAGAGATGGAGAGAGGCCATATATATATATATATATATATATATATATATATATAT
>NW_021639853.1:339600-342258 GCF_002087225.1 Trypanosoma theileri | reverse complement strand
TTCGAGGTACTTTTATTTACTATCTGAAGAATAGATTCTATATCTCGCTCTTGTTCTATGATTTTTTTTTTTTTTGTATTTATTTTTTTTCCTTTTTTTTTTTTTTTTTTGTATTCGCCCATAGTGTATGTATTTATGTATGTATTTATCAGTGCGTTTGACTCCGTGTTTCTGTTTGAGAGCAATATTTCTGCTGTTTTTTTTTCACAATATATATATTTGTACATATGTATATTGTGGACGTCGCTTTATGTACTTTACCTACACATGCGTTTTCCTTCGTTTATAGCGAATATTGAAGTGGAAGAGGGACCAAACCGGTATCACTGGTAGTTTCTATTTGTTCTTCCCCTTTCAATGGAGTTTTCTTTCTCTTGATGACTTCTTCTTTTTCCAATTTTTCTTCCTTATATAACCTACTTGCTGTTTTTTTTTTTTCCTCTTTCTACAGCACTCAGTCATTACAACAAATAGGAAGAGTAAATAATAAAAAAAGAAAAAAAAAAACGTGAGAAGGAACGAGAGTTGGAAAAAGAAAAGGAAAAAAAAAAGCAATTCTGAGGAGATAACTGAAAGTAAATGAACGAAATAAATTACTAACTCTCTATGAGGCACTAGAAATGGGTGGGCTTATAAAACCATGTGCCCGTTGGTCGGTAGAGAAGGTAATACAGATAAATAGCGAGAGAAAGAGTTGAGTAAGGTGACGCATATATTTGGCATATACATATATATATATATATATATATATATATATATGTATAATTTGTATAGAACTTTTGAACAGAGAATGAGTCTGAAAAGAAATAAAAATTTAAAAAAAAAAGTGAATATGTTTCTGTTGTAAAAATTGTGTAGTTGAGTTTGTTTTCCTATTTTATTTTTCCTTGCACTTCGTGTCTCTGTTTGGGGGCATATTTCTATATCTATGGATGTGTATATGTATATACTTTCTTCCAAATCCTAGTTCTTTTTCTCTCCTTGTTTTGGTTCTTTTTTTTTGCTGTTTTCGTAATGGATGTTGAGGTTGATAGTGTGTCTAGAAAGACTACAGCCAAATACAAGTAGTTTTCTATATTGAAAACAGGAAATGAGGTAGATAAATAAAAAAGAAAAAGAAAATAATCAGGAATGCAGTGATGGAAACGTGGGAATTCAAACGATGGAAAAAGAAGGAGGACTAAAGTAATGAAACGCCTTTTGGTCGTTGCCGCCTCGCAGTTGATTATCGTTTAATGGACAGAAGTGCCAGTTTCGAGTGAGGGAAATTCTGTTGCCTGTATGTGGATAGATGTATTGATCATGAGAGGGGTAATGCTGTGAACCTTATTTATTTCTATTCTTGTTTTTATTCTGTTAATATTTCTTTTTATATGAGAGAATTTCTTGTATTGACTCTACAAAAATTGTTGTAAACAAGGACTGTATTATAGTGAGTTTATTTTTTATTTTTATTTATTCTGTAATATTGCATTAAGCAGTAAGAACTAGTGTGTTGTGTTGACATCCAAGAGAAAAAGTCACACTAATCGCACTACTCTTCTTTCCTTGGAGTTCTTCTCTTTTCTTTTCCCTCTATATTTCTTGCTCTATATGTTTATATTTATATTTGTTTTTTATGAAAATCTTTTACTAAAAGAGAAAAAAAAAATAGAAGCAGATTAGACATCAACCTTTATGATATCTATTTGCATTTTGCTTTGCTGTCTATTCTTTTCGTTTTTTTTTTTTTTCTTGCCTCTGATTTTCTAGGGATTCTAGCTCAACGAATAACATATATATATATATATATATATATCCATAAAAGCAAATGGCACCTACTAATGCACAATCACAGTCATCCCAATCGCCAGAGTCATTTCAAGATCAACGACTGAACACAAAAGATTTGGAGAATGCACTTGATCTCGCCTTAACGCTTGGGAAACCACGGAATGAAGATAATACGTTTAAGGTCTTTGAATATCTTTTTGATGCCCGAGATGCCTTATTTAACCTTCTTAATTCCAACCAAGAGTTTCAGAAATTTGCGTCAAGTGAACTTGGGAATCGTGTCTATGCTCAAGTACTGAAGGCACTTGATGCCGACGGGGATGGACGTCTCACTCCACGTGATTTTCAAATTTTATACGATCGCGATCTTAAGAATATGCTCCGACGTAATGAGAGTACATTAAATGCCGTTCTTCCTTTGGCAGGCCAATGTGCTTTTGGTTTCACAGTGGGTTATTTTGCTGGTAGACTGGCATATCGTTTATACCGCAGTAAATTTATTATAATTTCCACCAGTGTGGTGGCATACAGTGCGCTGCAGTATCTGGCACAGAAAAACTTTGTTAACCAAAAAGTGTTGGAAAAGGCATTTCAAGAAAAGTTAAAAGAATTGGCAGATGTGAATGGAGATGGGGTGTTGGATAAAAATGATATTGAATTTTTGGTTCAGAATCGTTTACGATATGTGACTACAAAGTTGGGTCCTGGTGGTATTGCACCGGGCGCCGTTGGATATGCTACACTTGGGTTGGGCTTATTGCGAGGAATGCGACGCATCTGAGGTTCATTACTCTACTCTAACACTCACTATATCCATCTGTGATTATCTATTTATTTATCTATTACCTTATATATATATATATATATATATATATATATATATAT
>NW_021639853.1:328908-339515 GCF_002087225.1 Trypanosoma theileri | reverse complement strand
TTAGGAAAAAGGCTTTATTATTATTATTATTATTATTATTATTATTATTACTGAGTTGTTTTTCTTACGAAAAAGGAAAGAATGATGTCTGTTTTTTTTTTTTTTTTTTGTTCTTGTTTCGTCAAATGCTTATCAGTTGTATGATGTTCTTTCTCCCTACCGGGAAATTTTCAGCTTATAATAACTATTCATCAAGGGAATATGAAGTGGTGGAGTGAGTAGTGTGGCATTGGAGTTGGTTTCTCTAATGATGATGGTGATTATTATTATTATTATTATTATTATTATTATTATTATTATTATTATTATTATTATTATTATTATATTTCTTATTTGCATTCATTCAATGCTCTTGGGGAAAAATAAAAAAGGGCACCCAAGTATCAACACGTTTCTGTACTGCAATTGTATCTCTCTGGTACATCTCTCACGGAATTCTGACAGCTGCACGTATATGCATCCATAGTTTTTTTTTCTTAATGGTAAAAGATTATAATTCTTCTTTTACTATTATTTTTATTATCAGTTGTATTATGTTGTCTCCAATGCGTGTTTTGGAGTGACCTTTTTTTTTTTTTTTCTATCTTCCTTCTTTGATTTCCAGCTTTTACTAAGAATTTGTTTTTCGCTTTGGAACTCTTTCCAATTGCCGATTTTTTTTTTCTTTGTTTTTTGTTTTCTTATCTTGTTTATCTTTGGAAATATTTTTGCGTTGCTTTTGTAGAACTGGGGTAAAGGTGGAGGTGACGTGTCTGACTGTTTTTCTCTCTCTTTTTTTCTCTCTCTCTCTCTATGTTTGCGTTAATACATACTCATCCATCCATCATCACTACTACCACTAATAAAGAGAATAGGAAGGGTTGACAAGGGGGGTCAAGGGCTAAAGCCATTCTCTCTTACCACAACACCGTCCACCTAAATATACATATACTATATATATATATAGATATAATAAATAGCGAAGCGTAGAAAAAGAGTTTACAAATAGTAATGTTGCGGCTCACTGTGTTGTTGCCGGCGCGTGCGATTATTAAGCGGAATGCGCCGCAGTTGTGGGGAGCACCAGGTGCACCCATTATTCGTATGCGTGGTCACCACGTTGTGTGGAAGTTCCAATCGTACGACCTCATTGTGGAGCATACACACAAACGCCATAACTCTGATATCCGGCTACTTCACTACCTTGGCAAACACTGTCCTCATCCACAGAAATCTCTCTGGTCTCCAGACACACCCGTTGCGCAGGACAGACATCTTTTCATGTTGACTACAGTTGATGTTGATGCATTTAAGTACTGGTTTGGTGTAAAGCGATGTCGTCTCTCTATGAAACCCTGGGCACTATTAGCAAAATCTGGACTTTTACCACCATCACTGCGGCAAAATTCAAAGATTATGCCTAAACCATTGTTTGACAAGGAACAACTTATGCGTTATTATCTTGCTAATCGAAAGGATGAGTCAATTATGGCGCGTGAAGATTACCTCAATTATGAGAATAGTATGGTGAAGACAGAGGAGGAACGGGCAGCGGAGAGACCTGTTGCACCATATCTTTAAGCTGAGGGAGGAAAATTTGATAATTGACAATAAGAAGGGTATTGTATTGAAAAAAAAAAGAAAAAGTGAAAAAAAAAAAAAAAGCGAAAGTGATGGAGCATCTCATTACTAAATCTCTATTTTTGCGTATTATGTCTGCCATCTTTTCTTTATTTTTATGATAATCTTCATTTTTCAAGATCCAATCTTATTTGTATTTCGGTTTTCTTGTATAGATGTGGTGTCACATTTCAGGTCCTTTCTCTCACCCGATTCTTTGTTTTTCTTCTTCCTTTGGAGAAGGGGCGGAAGAGAGAGAGAGGGAGAGAGATATTTGATGGTGGTTGGTGTATTTTAAGTTTCATCTGAATTTTTTAAAATTTATTTCTTTTCCTGTGTTCTCGTATATGTATACATTTTTTTTACTGTTACAGTACAGGTTACCTAATTTTTAATTTATGTTTATAGTGAGATTTTATTAATTTATCTTTTTCGGTTTTCTTTTTCTCTTTTTTCGCTATTTTTTTTTTTTTCTCCATGCATTGCTGCTTGAGGGGAATAAAGGTCTACTAGGTAATATATCGAAGATCCTGCGTGTCAGCAGTATACCAAAAACAAGAGAGTAAAAGCTCCGTGGAATTATCTCTTTGTTTTTTTGGTTGTTGTTGTTGTTGTTTTTTCTTGTTTTCTTGTGAACGACATTAAAAAAAAGAAAAAGAAAAAAAAAAACAGGTAACAGAAGAAACAACTCAGGAGAAAATGGAGTCCCCAATCAACCCTGATGTGTGGAGATTTCTTTTCCACACCACTGCTGCCGCACTCTCTGCCGCTACTCTCTTCTCGCTTTATCACGAACGGTATAATGTCGCTACCTCTCTTGACAGTCTCTTTTACAATCTGAAGAGTGCGAAAACAGACGAGGAAAGCACAGACGCTGTTGAAGCCATTCTCAGTAAACTAAAGGAAGAGGCAGCACAAAAGAAAGGCCTCGCACGTCTATCAGCACTACGACATGGAGGCGCACTGGTGCGTCTTGCCGCACTTAGAAAGGATGGATCTAATCTCCATACTGTGAGTGCAGCCATTAAAACAATTGTTCGTGTCTTTGGTGCTGATGCGGCGAGTCGTCGGCAGTTGTACATGCTTGGTGGTTACCGCACATTATTGTTAACACTCAGTGAGGCTCACCGACAGGGACTGCAGGAACTGATGGAGGATACCGCACAAACACTGCAAACACTCACAAAGGTTGATGATGCCGAGGTTGTATTGGAGTCGGATGTACCAGCAGGCGCAGAGGGAACTTACGCACTTGCCTGCATGCCAGCAACCGTAAAGATGTTGCGTGTGTTGGACCCGAACTGTTCCATTCTCTTTTTGAATGCACTCACTGGTATCTTTGCAAATGTCTGTACACTACGCGTGGGAGCCGTGGCGGTGGGCCGCGGTGTGGAGGGACGCAGTGGGATGTCGTACTTTTTACGGCTGCTCGAACACGGCAATCAAGCTGTGGTGGAACACTGCGCTCTCACTATTCGATACCTCGCACGTGCAGGACAAGGACACGAGGAAATCGCCAATGAGGAGAATCTGCAGCGTCTTGCAGAGAACTTAACAGTTAACGGTGATCCACGCGTAACGAATTCAATCCTTACCATTATATTGGTGATGTTTGACAGCAAACATGGTGTAACCTTTTTTGAGAATTTGGCAACGAAAACAGATATTATTCCAAGTTTGTTTGAAATTTGGTGTCGTTCCTCAGAAAAAATGTTGCGTGATCGCGCGGAAGTGTTGGTTCAACTTTTGGCCCGTGTACCGCAGTGTACAGAAGTCGTGCACAGATTCCTTGAACGGTACCGTTCACAAATTGCCGATCGCCGCGCGAAGGACGAAGAGGCGCGACGCAAGCAATTGCAGCAAATGCGACAGAGCCAGATGATGCAGCAGATGATGATGGAGAGTATGGGCATGGGTGGCGGCATGGATCTCTCTATGATGATGGGTGGTGAGTAGAAACAGGTGGAGGAGGCTCCATTACTAGTGATTAGTACACTGGATAGTAAGATCATTACAAAAAAAAAAAAAAAAAAAAAAAAAAAACGCTTTGCGTCACAATTAAGTATCACGAGAAGAAACAAAACAAAAACAAAAACAAAAACAAAAAAAACTGTCTGTGTGTGTGTGGGTGGGTGTGTAAGAAAGTGAGAAAGAAGGTATGTAAAAAGGGTGCAGAACTATAACTGACATCTTTTTCTTTCTTTCTTTCTTTATATATATCACACACACAGACACACACATGCACATGCACACATGCACACTTTTTCTAAGCAAAGACGTAACTCTTCCTCTGGTAAGTTGGAAAGAGGAAGAGAGAAAAGTAATAAAAAAAAAAAAAAGAAACTAAGTGGAGAAGGGAGACAAAAACCAAAATGATTGAGAAAAATCACCAAAAATTCGCTTTTGTTCTTTTTATTGTTTTTCTTCTTTTTTTTCTCTTATTTATTTTTTTTTTTTTTTTGCCTTTCCACCCACTCACAACCTTCATTAAATTCCTTAATGATTGCTTTCTAGATATATCTTGGGGTGATGCAGGGACAAGAAAACACAATGAGGCCTGCGGGTGATTCTACTGAGGCAAGAGGCCCATCCCTGAATAATACCCCAGTGGAGTTGCATGATAATACCCAAGATGGGAAAAATAATGGAGATGCAGACAAACGTCCCATGACACTTGCAGAACACGAATCCCGCTGGGGATTTACACTTGATGAGCTGCACGCAGCAACGAAGGTGGTACGTACACTCTTTCATAATCCCTCACTCTTCGTTGGAGATACGTACCTCTGTGAGAGTCGTCTGTATACGATGATTACACGCGATCGCAAGACCAAAGCTGAAAATCGTGATGTCTATAAGGCCATTATGAGCGAGGAGAAAAGTCGTCGAAAACGTTTTAAACGAATGCAGGATATTGAGGCTATTCGTCGAACAGAGATGAAGCGAGAGCGAGATGAAGCTCTTAACGCACTCATGTTGCCACCGCAGCATGAGCAAAAATTGTTAACAGATGAAGCGACAGCATCACGACTCCTTTGTAATCATACAGAAGGTTTAGAACATAATGAAGAAAAAGAAGAAGTAAAAGTTGATGATGGTTCTCTTTCTACTAGTGATCAACAAATTGCTCGATTAATTGGTGCATTTGAGAATTTAATTCGCTTAGAAGAGGCCTATGCCGTTGCTCCGGCAGAAGTGAATTGGCTTACTATTTCACAACTCGTAGCGCAAGTTTACCGCTACATTCCACATACTTTTGGTTCACAGATGCCACCTGCATTGCTATATGGTCCAATTCCTGCAGGAGTTTCACCTGAGCAGAGAAATTACTTTATAGCGACAGCAAAGGTACAAATTGCTCGTTCTTGTGCAGAATTAATTATTTTGGGAGAAAACAAAGGTGATAATGATGATTGTAATATCAATAATTCCCTTACTGGCGACGCCAAGAATGAAAATAATAATAATAATAATAATAATAATAATAATAATAATAGTGGTTCATCCATTCCTATTCCCATCACTCAAGATGTGCTAGTACTGGATTCACCAACGCTACGGAATGTTTCCTTTCTGCGGCAGTGTGGTGATTTAAAATCTGCATCACAAGACGTGATGAATGCCATTCAACACGTCACCCCAGTAGTGGATGCTCTGCGTACATTTGAGCTTGTACTTACTGAGGGTGTTATGGATGATAGATTTCTTCCTCGAAATGCTGATAATACCGAGGCTTCTATTTCGTGGTCAGCAGATGTGTCTCTGAATTTTTTTATTGCGCGAAGACTCTATTCAAAGCAACGTTATCGAGACTGGGGTGAATCCCCTGTTGTGGTACAAACCCGCCCTCCAATATCTGAAGATGAGGAACCTGACAGTTATTGTATCTTTGATGATGTACAGCTGTATACGGCAAAGAAATCCATACCACAAGATGAGGTACTTCAGTTAAATCGATGGGCAGCTTGTCACACTTGTCGTGTGCGATATAATCAGTTACATCCCTATTATTACAGTCTTTGCCATCTCTGTGGAGAGTACAATTTTAACAAACGATTAATGACACGAGATTTGCGAGGAAAAGTGGTTTTGCTCACTGGTTGTCGAATTAAAATTGGATTTGCAATGGCCCTTTCTTTACTTAGATGTGGTGCGTGTCTTGTAGGTACTACAAGGTTTGTACATGAAGCATTAGCTCGTTTTCAGCAGGAAGTCGATTATGAAGAGTGGAAAGATCGTCTACATCTCTTTTCTCTTGATCTACGGGACATGTGGGTGGTAACACAATTTTGTGCCTTTGTAACACAGAGGTTCCCAAAATTATTTGCTATCATTAACAATGCAGCACAAACTATAGCACGTACAAGAGAATACAATGCCCATGTACGACAATTAGAGGAACATCCGCCTCGGGATCTTCATTATGCTCTTTATCAAGATGAGACAGCACAAGAGTGGCATCGTTTTTTTCTTTCTCACTCCTCCGTTACAATAGGAGAACCACTTAGCATAGAATGCCATCCACATGAGCAACCGTTTAGGGATACTACAGATGGTACAGTTACCACAAACGGTGATAATAATAATAATAATAATAATAATAATAATAATAATATGTCTCTTACGGGTAATGAAGAGCAAGCACTTGTTACGACAAATTCCTCTATTAAGAGCCGTTTACGCGTATTTGACCGCTATGACACACTTGCGGAAGAAAGTGATCATCGTGAGACAAATTCATGGGTCATGCGATTGGCTGATGTTCAGGGAAGTGAGGCGGCTGAGACAATGGCTATCAATGCCCTTTCACCATTAATAATTAATAGTAAGCTAAAACGTTCTCTGTTAAATCGTGAAGGTGATACAGTGCCAAATGAGGCACGTTTCATTATAAATGTGTCTGCCATGGAGGGTCAGTTCTACCGCTTTAAACAAGTAACACATCCACATACAAACATGGCTAAAGCGGCTCTCAATATGATGACACGCACAAGTGGTGAGGACTACGCTCAGGATGGTATTTATATGAACTCTGTAGACACTGGGTGGATCACGGACGAATCACCCAAGGCAAAGAAAGAACGACGAGCAGAACAGGTATTGTTGTGTCCGCTAGACGAAGTTGATGCCGCTGCGCGTTGCTTGGATCTCATCTACACGAACAGTAAAGAGTATGGGAAGTTTTTTAAGGACTTCAAGGAGATCCCATGGTAATACGGCTGGACGAAGATGGACCTATGACTAGAAATGTACAATTACTAAGCTGAACGTGTAATAAAAAACAAGAAAATGATAATAAAAGTGGAAAAAGGAGAATACAAAAAACAAAACAAAATGATTCGTGTCTTCGACAATTATATGACTTGTATCTGATAAATAGGGTTTTTGTTTTGGAGTTTCTAGTGAGCCCGATAGTTTTCCATTATATGCATTTGTATTTTAAAAACAGGAGAGGAAAAGAAAGTATTTCTTGTACGCGTTATAACAACGGATACTACGACTTAAATGCTCTTGCACAGCCTAATTATGTAATTCTTTTTTTTTCTGTAAAGTAGTTCACACTACCGAACATACACCCCAAAAAAAGAAAAAGAATCAACGACTCATCTAAACAAACGATACAGCTAAACCAGATATGTGCAGCGATACAATTCCATACATACTATTAAACACGTATATATATATATATATGTATCGCTTACTATTATAAAGACGCACAGGAATGAAGAAAGCAGAAAACAAAATATGAAATAAATGCATGTGATTGTCATTGATAAGAATACTCAACTTCATTCATTATATTCTTAACAAACGCCATACGTAGAAACGCAACTTCCCATAAAGCGATTTTCCCACAATCTACATAACACATATCAACCAACATTTCATTGCGATAAAAACGATATAACTACTGAAGGGAAAAAAAACAATAGAGAAACATATACAACGACTACTATTTTCATACCACTTGGAGGTGTCACCATTCGCTTGCACACGCCTTGTGTGCTGGTGCTATGCTGGACTCGAATGACTGTTCTTTCTCTTCCCTCTTCTTTGTTTTCTTCTTTAGACAACCATTGTGACACGTTATAGGACTCATCCATAGCAATACATACATACATACATAGCGTTTGGACATGCTTGATACAGTGTATCGTCACCTGCATTGTGTGAACCTTGTTCAGGTTATGTTTTTTTCTTTTTTTCTTTTCTGTATTTCAGAGTTTGTTGTGGCATCAAGTGGGGTACGTATGAAATACTGCATGTTTGACGAAGTTATGAGTCGTATTGGTAATGATCCTGTTGCTGTTATACCAGAGGTTCCTCGTAAGGGGCATTCTGCTGTGCAGGTTTATACTGTTGGGGGTGATGAATTTTCACCGATTCGTATTAAGGCTTTGTTAAATAATTTAGATGAACCATCAAAATATTGCTCTAATGAAGGGGAAGTTCGTTTGGGCTTGCGTAAAGTTGAAGTTTTTTGTCGAAGTGTTAGTGTGCTGACAGAAGAGAAGAAGAAAATCATTGTGAAGCAGGTTATTCCTGCCGCAATTAATTTGCATGCTGAACGTCTATCCGTTGTTCCACTTAAGGGCCCAGTTCGAATTCCACAGAAGAATATAGGTCTCTGTCAATGGTTTATAATACCTCGGGAACACCATACTGTTGGTGTGGATGGAGGTGATTTTTTTTTGTATGTTAGTGCTATGCAGAGTGAAGTGGTTATGGCATGGGCTATGCCGTGCGCAAGACTTGAAAGTGGTCGTCCATTTCTTGGTGGTATGAATCTTGATCCTATGGGTGTTTCGTCGACGAAGATTTTTGCTCGTGTTGTTGCACATGAGATTGCACATGCCCTTGGGTTTAACCAGCATCTTTTCACTAGGCGTAATATGATTTCTAATATCTCAAATGTGCGTGGTAAGGCTAATGTACGGGTTATCTCCACTCCAAAAGTTAAGGAGTTTACTGGGAAGTATTATAATTGCCCTGAGATTCCAGGTATGGAGTTAGAAGACGAAGGTGGAAAGGGTACGTTATCTTCACACTGGGAGCGGCGCAACGCAATTGATGAGCTAATGAGTGGTTTAATTGGAAAAGGCTATTACACTGTACTAACGTTGGCAGCATTCCATGATACGGGTTTTTTTAAAGCTAATTTTAGTATGGCTGAACCAATGAAGTGGGGTAATAATTCTGGTTGTCAATTTTTAAAAGAACCTTGTATTAAAAATGAAATTTCTTCTTTCCCTGATTTGTTCTGTAATTGGAACGGAAAGAATAGTTTGCCATCCTGTACATATGATCATTTGTCACTTGGATACTGTACACTGGATAGCTTTACTGAGGATCGACCACCTGAGTACCGGTACTTCACGGACCCAAAACGTGGTGGCAGTAGCTCTTTTATGGACTTCTGCCCTCATGTTGACGAGGATCCTAAGAAAAGTTGTACTAGTGGAAATGCAATGGATATGAAGGGAAGTTATATTGGTCCAAATTCAAGGTGTGTAAAAGGAGTGGATCTAAGGTTATCTAACGTTCCACTTGGTGATGTGTGCGTGAACACTTTGTGTGAAAATGGAAAACTAAAAGTTCAATTCCAACTTGACAGTGAATGGTACTTATGTGAGGAAAATAAAATTATAAGGTCAAAAAATCCCCAATGGAGTGGGGGAATTCGCTGTCCAAAGTACAATGAAGTCTGTATTGATTTACCTGATGTAAGTGGTGTGTTACCTCCAGTTGTTTTGCCTTTTTCATACCGTTTGACTACAGAGAATAATATCACAGAATTACAGAAAGAAGAACGAACCACTACTGATGGTAAAATCAAGCTACCAGGATTTAAAACTGCCAATAATAATATGTTTGAAAGCGGTATCATTCTTTTGTCTTGTTTTTTTCCGCTTTCCTTTATTGTTTTTTTTATAGTTGCTTAATACCACATTAAACTAATGGTGCACAAAGAATAAAAAAAATTAAGATTTTTTGACCGTAGGTCTTCAAAGGGTCGAAAAACAACAGATAACGTTTTTAGGAAAAAAACATCTCCTTGGGCTCTTTTCATTTATGCTATATTCTGGAACAAACAAATAAGGGCCTCATAATTTTTTTTTCTGGTAGTGTTGGTATTAACGAAAGAAAGAGAGAGTGCACAAGAAAGAGGAAGAGAAGGACGTAGAGGGTATAAAGTCATTTATGCTTGCTTGCTGACACCAGCAAAGTACAGAACAGGATTAATATTAAACCACAAACTAACTTTTTCTTTGCTTTGATCCTTTTTTCCTTGTGGGATTTTTCGTCCAACGTGTGAGTTGGGAGGGTGCTTGTTTTATTTTTTTTTTAATTCTTTAAATTGAGTGTGTTATGCATTGCTGCGTTATCTCGTACCTCATCTCTCATTTGCTTCTCTTTGTATGGATAGGATGAAGATGGGTGGACGCATGGATCCTGCGGCATGAACTCTTGTGGGATTGCCTTATGATGATCAGTGCTTCAATGTGTAGTTATGTGTTGCTGCTTCTGATGCCGACTTCTTTTCACACCGCTCGTTATACCTGTGAAATACACCCTGTGTTTTAACCAGGGTGCTGGGGGTATATTTATCGCGTGTATTGTCTGTATGAGGGGCGATGGTAGTGTATGCTTGTGTTTGTGTGTGTGCAATAAGGAAAGCAACACCCAGCAGAAGTTGTAATGCCAGTATTTTGTATTGGAAGGAAGTGCTGCGGACGTATTATTTGATGTGGCTGATGACACGCCATTTAAACCTGACGTTTTCGTTATTTGAAATAACCTTTTTGTATTGTTATTATTATTATTATCTGCGTTGGGAGGCATTTCTTTTTTATGTTTTATTTTTTTGGTTTTTGGATTTGTTTTTTATTGCTTTATTTCTTCCTTTGATTCTGTGCTGCATCGTGTGTGTGTGTAATGGGTGCGGCTCTTTTCTGTGGTCAAATCTGTCTCTGGTGCACGGCACCGTAGCACTGAAATACATCTTT
>NW_021639853.1:301187-328691 GCF_002087225.1 Trypanosoma theileri | reverse complement strand
TGCAGGCGTACACCGTCGCCACATCAAAGAGGCAGTTGATCCGCATCAAGACGTCAATGGAGGATTTGAAGGACGAGAAGAAGTACTGCACCACGGAGAACGCCAAATTAAGGACTTCGGATGGGCGTGAGCTTTCGTGCGATAAGGATTACATCCTAACTGAAGAGCAGAAAACCAATCTGATGGAGAAAATCATTCCTGCTGCAGTCAAACTGCATGCTGAGCGTCTGCTCGTTGACCCTGAGAGCACTCCGTTGATTATACCTCAATTTAATCAGAGTACTGATTGCAGATTTTTCACTGTTCCTCAAGATCACCATAACCCAGGTGTTGAGAATGCTGACTTTGTACTCTACGTGGCCGCGAAACCTGGTGATGCGTTTGGTGTTACATGTGCTAATAAAGAGCCTTCTGGACGTCCAATTGCTGGTGGGCTGAACTTTATTCCATACCAAACAGTAAGTACTCGCCCTAACGTTCGCCAGGCTGCCCACCATATTGCACACGCACTTGGCTTCGACTACGAGCGGATGAAGAGTCTTGGTATGATCTCTGTCATCACTGTACGTGGAGTGAAACGAGTGGTTGTGAGCTCCGATATGACGAAGAAAATGGCACAGGAACATTACGGCTGCAGTAATCTTGAGGGTATGGAACTGGACTACAGAGAGAGGAAGGTGTTTCGGATGGATGTATCATCCACGTGGTCATCGCGGAATGCAAAGGATGAGTTGATGAGCTCTTTACATGCGTTCGGCGGCGCCTACTACACTGTTTTGACGATGGCAGCTTTCCATGACATGAAATATTATTCTGCCAACTGGGGAATGGAGGAGCCGATGAGTTGGGGCAACAAGTCTGGATGTGATTTTATTCGAAAGGGTTGCCTCACAGAGAACGGCGTCTCGAATTATCCCAATGCATTCTGTACTGATGAGAGGCTGCGTTGTTCATCTGATCGCTTTGGACTTGCAAAGTGCGTCGATGTGGATGAGGGAACTGTAAATGCTGATAAAACAGGATCTTGTCCCGTTCTTGTTTCACCTCTTTCTGTTCGTGAAGATGCATCTCTTTTTTCTTTTGCCTGCACTGAGCTTGGAGATGCTGATTTTCCTGGGTTCTTGACGGGCGAGAACTCGATGTGCTTGACTACCAATGAGTATGATGTTGAGAAGTATGGTAACACTACCAAACTTAGCGGAGTGTGCGCACAGGTGTTGTGTGATAAAAGCAATCGTAAAGTGAAGGTGAAGTACAGTGGCATTTTGGAATTCCAAGAGTGCCCTAGTGGCAGTGAAATAGCCGTAGGCTCTTCTTCTGCTTCATTGAAGTTCAAGAGAATCCACTGCCCCATGTACACTGAAGTGTGCACCGTTGCCTCTGATGGCAGCAGTCTTCATCCACTTGCAAACGCGCCCCATGACCAGAGTGACATTGCCCACCGGGTTGGTATGAATGGTAACTCTGCAGCGCATTCCCTCTTACACGCTCTGCTTCTGGCCGTCACTCTTGTGGTGGTGGTGTCTTTGTGAGGGGTGCTTTTGTAATGCACGTGTGGCGAGCAAGGCCGATGGGTGTCTCTCAGTGGACCTCTTCCCCGAAATACACAGAGAGAGGGAGTCTGTGTGCGGCAACACTAAACCATCCAATATGATTTCTCTTTATATGATGCTTCTCATGGGCATACATTGCTACGCTTGCATACATGGGGCTCTTTTTGAGTAAAAATAATGCTTACTTACTGGGACTGTTTGCAGTCCATTCTTTCTTTTGTAACTGAACTGGTAAAGTGAAAATTTTTTTCTTTTTTTTTTGTCATTAACGTTGGCCGCATTTGGCAAACTTGTGTGGAATGATAATACTCTTTTCTTTTTTATTTGCTTTGGCCGTCTATAATAGGGTCATTTCTTTGCGTATGGGGAATAGGACAAAAATACATGTTTGGGAAAAAAACATATGACGGCAATTTTCGACCCATATATGTGGGCCACATACTTTTTCTTTTTTTTTCTTGTGGGATTTTTTGTTCATGTGTGAGTTGGGAGGATATATTTTTTTTTTAGGTGTTTGGAACGAGCGGTGCGTCCATATTTGTTTTTGTTATTGTTATTGTATTTTTCTTATATTGTTTTGGATGAGTATTTGGTGGCTTGCCAATCAATTCTTTTTCTTTTTTTCTTTTTCTTTTTTTCTTTGTCACGTTCTGTTCTTTGCAAAGAGTGTATACGAATATATACAAGTATGACGAGTGAGTATTACGAGGCTGAGCGAGACCCTGTTACACTGCCTCGGCCGGGCACAAAGTTTCGTGTAAGTGTGGTGGAGGCGGTTATCAAGGAAGTCTGCCACCAACTTGTTGGCGAGAACCGACCGTATGTATATGATGAGATTCAACCTCTAATTAAGGATATCTGTAGTGAGATACAGCAGCGTGTTGTGCGGCTTGGTTATGAACGATACAAGCTTGTCACACATGTTACAGTCTTAGAGGCTGCACACCAAGGAATTCGCATTGCGTCTCGTGGGCTTTGGGATCCTGTTACAGATGGATATGCCACGTACACGTATTCTACTGAGACCATGCACGTTAATGTTATTCTTTATGGACTGTACTGGGAATGAACGTTTCTGCCACTATGGCGACTGTCTGAAGTTTTGGTTTTCCTTTTTTTTTGCTTATTCTATAGATTCTATGGGAAAGTTGAAGAGCTGCGTTGGAGAAATACCTGTATTGATGATTGGTATGAGTCAGCTAATGTGATGTTTGTCACACCCACGCCATGGAAGTTGTGCGTGTGTATGTTTGTGGATTGATGTAGAGATGAGGAAATATATATATTTATATATATATAATGTTTACACGTGTGTGTAATTTTCCGTACTTCATGGATATTGTTTGGTATTGATTATTATTACTCTTAGATTATTTATCTTTGATCATTATTATTTTTTTTATTTTCTATTTAAATCTTTGTTTCACTTTTTTTTTTTTTAACCTTTTCCTTACGCTTTATTAGAAGGTGAAAAAGGACCCGTAACCATGTCAAGGAAGCAGGAAGTGAAGTTCTACGGCTCTAGCGCCGCTAAGGATGAGATGGTGTATGGCGTTGTGCACATCTACGCCTCCTTCAACGATACCTTCGTGCACGTGACAGACATGTCCGGCCGCGAAACCTTCTGCAAGGTGACCGGCGGTATGAAGGTGAAGGCGGACCGCGACGAGAGCTCCCCGTACGCTGCGATGATGGCCGCGCAGGACGTCGTTGCCCGCTGCCGCGAGTGTGGCATCAACGCCCTGCACGTAAAGATGCGCGCGACGGGTGGTGTTGGCACGAAGAGCCCCGGCCCCGGTGCGCAGGCCGCCCTCCGCGCCCTTGCCCGCGCTGGTATGAAGATTGGCCGCATTGAGGACGTCACCCCCATCCCAACCGACTCCACACGCCGAAAGGGTTCCCGCCGTGGTCGCCGTCTGTAAGAGGAAAGAACAGACGCACGATGATGGAAAGAAAGCACAGGACGGGAACTGCGGAGGAATTGGTTTGTGGATATGGCAGGGGAAGACGTGGGTGCGACACATCACCTTTTTGTCGGAATTTTTTCTCGTTTCTTTTTTTTCATATTTTCTGTGATTAAATCTTTTTTCTTTTTCCTTTTTAGTGGATGGGGCGTTGGTTTGTGTGCTAACTGCTCCCATCAAATGATGTTCAGCACGTGTATCTGTGTATTACTAACCGACAGTCTTTTTTTTTTTTTTTCTATCTCTTTCTNACTGCTCCCATCAAATGATGTTCAGCACGTGTATCTGTGTATTACTAACCGACAGTCTTTTTTTTTTTTTTTCTATCTCTTTCTATTTGTTATTTTCTTTTTTTTTTTGATGTGGTAGTGGTAGTGGTGGTTGCTTCTGCTACTACTACTGTTGTTCGTTTTCCTGAAGGTGTAGCTTCTGTAGGGGGAAAAAAAACAAGAAAGAAAATTAAGTAAAAAGAAAGTAACCCCAATTGTATAAGTAATTGGGCAACTTCTTGTTAAGAAAGTTGACATTTGTGTAGTATCTTTCTTCACATTTGTAGTTCCCTCCTGTGCTATGAGCGGGAACGTAAAGTTTAACGCCGTTGCCCCTGCGCTTGCAAAGAAGAAATCTGAGAAGGCACAGTCTATTCTTCCCCATGACTTTCTCCTTAGTCTGCACGGTAGACGCGTAATTGTATTTTTGTCATACAAGGACCACGAATTGGAGGGTCGACTCACGGCCGTTGATGCTGATAAGGGTGATATCTTTCTTGAGGAAGTGGTGCATTATGTGTGGAATCGCGGCGTTGGACAACATGGAAAAGAGGGTACACGAGAGGAACTGCGGCGATGTAAAAGTGCAATGGTTAACAGTCGTTACATTGAGATGATCGCACCTGCCTGAGTAGTTGGAATTACAAGAATAAGAAGATTTTTTATTTTCTTTTTCTGTGGTGAGGAGGGAATGACTAGGTGAGCTGTTTTAGTTTTGCTGCCGTTGTTGTTGTTTTTGTTGTTATGCTGCAGAGGACATTCTGTATGATCTGCTCTTTTGTTGTTGTTGTTGTTGTTAACGAATAATAATGATATGAAGATAAACAGGTAATGGGGTAATTGGAGTATTGTAGCTGAACCTCTCGCTGTATCTCTTTTTATATCTTTTTCGTTGTTATTCTTCATGTTCTCTTTTTGATTTGGCCATTTTATTATTGTTTTTTTTTTTTTTTTTACATGGTCATTTCTTTTTTTTTGTTCCATCATAACTGTTCATTGCTGGTGGAGCCCCCAAAAAAAAAGAAAAGAAAACGAACATTGGTTTTAATGATTCACCTGTATTTTTATTAGTATTATTATTTCACCTCTTTCTTTCATTCTTTCTTTCTTTGTCCTATTAAATTGCTTATATAACAGTAGGGAGAGGAAACCAAAGAAAACAATAGCAGAAAGAGTGTTGTTTAGGAACAGTAAGAAAGGAGTAGTAGAATAAAAAAAGGAAAGAGAAAATTACTTTGTTATCAGCAGAAAATGTCTCGCGTAACCTCAAAGATGTGCGGCGGCATGGCCCGCGCCAATGTTGTGGATCATGGAGTGTACGTAAAGCCAATCACACACAATCCTTATGTTGCGACTGTCCATGATGGTGTTAGCACTGGCTATCTTGAGGGATTCTCACCAAAGCCGCTGCATTGGCTTTACCGCTTCCGCTACAATCTTTTGCCGCAGGGATTTGCTACGGGATTCTTCTCCCGTAACCCTTATGGACGCTATGTGCACTGGCTAGAGGTGAGTACGATTGAAAAGATGCGTCTGCAAGCCAATACTATGGAGGCTTTACCTGCACGTGCACTTACCACTATTGTCGTTCTCTACACAATATGGTTCTCGTACCGTCTTGCTTTTCTGCATCCTGATATTACACTCTACAACGTTGGTCTGTGGACAACAAAGCCATGGATTGCTGCACAGCGCTTCAACAAGAAGCAGGAGTTGGATCAGCCAGTCTACCGCTGGGTACACCGTGCACCGGAGTACTACATCACAGATCCCGTCCGTGAGCTCACGAAGCTTGGCGTTGCGGCTAACGACCCGTGGGTGGAGTATGTTAAGTCTATTGGCCGTGGGGATGAACTTCTCATCTCAACACGCGACAAGGACTACGGTGTGGGTGGTAAGGGTAAGTTGTTGCCTCTTGAAATTCCGCATGAGGAGAAGAGCGGTCACAGCCCTGGACCCCTGCCTACCCTCCGTTAGATAGTAGAAATAGCAGAATGAATGTAAGTGGATTTGCTCGGAGTATAGGTGTGTATCTCTTTTTGTTTTTGTTTTTTGTTTTCTTAGTACGAAAACATTCTTCACGTAAAATTGGCCTTGGAGACTTGTGAAACATCCAGCTGCGTGTTTTATTGAATGGATGAATACAGAACGTGAAGGTGTATTTGGGAATCAGAATGGAAGGAATGAAGAAAGGAAAGGGGGAAAAAAAAGTAGAAATCCGTAACAACAACAAAAAAAAAATTTAAAGGGGGGTGGGAATGAATACCTCACTTTTATTCTATTGTATAAATGGGGAGGAGTGTGGTATTTTGGTAGTGATATATATATATATATATATATATATATATATATATATAGTAGTGGCGTATTGGTATTAGAGGAAAAGATTTTTTTTTTTTTGGTTTCTCTCATTTATATTCGCTTGTCACCTTCCTTTGCATGAATTGTTAACGATTGCGTGTATGTGTTGTGTGGATCTTTCTCTCTTTTTTTTTGCGTTTGTCCGCGTTTTATGTCTTCCTGTAGAAGGAAATATCATATAAATGTGTATATTGCTTCTGTATACGATTATGGATACAGAAACAGACTCATGCAAAGAACTAAAGAGAGAGAGAGAAAATAAAAATAAAAGGCGGAGGGACGGGTGTATGTTTGTTAGCACACACACGTATGCGTTAGGGTAACAACGAATGGAAATGATGAGAATAGAATTATTAAAAAGGGAACACTGAATAGCTATTTTTTTTTTTTTTTTTGGTACTTTGACTTTTGTCTTTCTAGCCTTTTCATTACTACGTAGTGCTACATGCAGAGATGGACCAGTCTCTGTGTGTGGCTTCATGTTGTATGGTGTTTTTGACTATTTTCTTTTCTTTTTCTTTTTGTCTTTTTGTGTCTCAAATATTCAAATAATATCAATAACAAAACAACTATAATAGTTGTTATTGTTATTGTTACTATCCACATAAAAAAAAAAAGTAAAAATAACAAAAAACACGAGGTCATAATAAACATATAGTATATATATATATATATATATATATATATATATATATGGAACGCAAGACACTATTTGATTCCTCACATGAGAAAACACGTGTAAATACGGCGGTATTATTTCCCGTGGAGCGTACCAATGGAGAACCTTTGCTGAGAGAAATGCATCTCACTAGTAATGAAGAGCTGCGGGGTCTTCTTTATGTTGGTTGCGCTAATGATACTCTACATGTTTACCGCGTTCTCACACGTCTTGATTACGATGCGGTGCGTTATGATGTCTCTTCTTCTTTTCTTCACTGCAAACAATTTGGCGCTTCGAATAACGAAAGTATTGGAAATGGTAAAAGTATTATTACTTCTTCTTATGGCGTTACATTTCTTCATGTTGATAACGAATTCTCTACACCTTTGCTTTTAGTAGTTGCAGGTGGTGTTCTTGACGCATTGCACTATGTATCCTTAAATAGTGTTGGTATTTTTAAGCATCTTCCACTCCCACAAGGAACTATCACAACATGTTGTGTGGCTCAAGTACAGGGAAATGGACCACGACAACAACAACAACAACAACATCATCATCGATTAGCCTTAATTATCAATCGTTGGTTAATCCTTGTGGAATATACGGAACGAAATTCACAAATTATTGGTAGTGGAAACTCTAATACTGGGGAATCTACAGTTATTGAATGTCCTCATATAATGATATCAGAAGGCACAAAAACTCTGGCATGGCAAGGTGATATAATCGTTACAGGAAGTCCATATGATTATTGTATAATTAACGTCAATACTCAACAGATTCAACAGAGGATGGATATAGTAGAAACCTTTTCTCAAGGTCCCTTGTGTCGTAATGTAATTGGGTATGGTGATACTTCCCATATATTGATTCGAATAGGTAACAACCAATTAGCTTTGATGGATTTAACGACAGAAACTGAATTAGAAACTGCAATTCCAATTGGAATGTCAGAACCTATTTTAGATGTTGCTTTTGTTTCACCTTTTATAGTAGGTGTGAAGACAGATGGTAATGTGTTAATGCAGTCATGCTTAGATGGAGAAGAATTTCCATGTAATAGTGGATCTCTCTATGGATTTGATGGAGTACCAAATCATGTCTATTCAACATTATTAGGTATTTATGGTATAGGTATATATAGTGTACAGTTATTAGTACTTATGCCTAAAAAAACGATAGCAGCACTTTATATAAATGCTGGTCTTTATGAAAGAGCTTTACGGTATGTGGAATACGCATATGAATCTAGAGAAGATGAGTTACTAAGACGTTTTTATAATGCATGTGCACGTCATGCTTTAAAAGAGAAAAAATATAATGAAGCTTTTCGTTATTTTGAACTTGCAGCAACACCAACAGTGGAATTATTAGAGTTTTTACCAGAATTACGTCGTCCATTAAAAAAAGGAAATCAATGGGAATCTAAAGTAGAACTTTCATTAAGTAGTGGTGAAGCTTATCATCAATTGTATGAATTGCTTCTACGACGACGTTCTCTTGGATTAGGAACTAATAGTGTAGAACAACAAGCTATTGAATTTGCTATTTTTCTCCTTTATGTACTTGAATGTGTTCCATATACAGATGAAGAATTAACAAATCTCTTTCTTACATCCTCAACTCTAAACCCAGAGGAATGTCTTCACTACGTGAGTGAGGGAGGTGTACGTCCTAAACCTATGATATACCCTTTAGTTTTATCTTGTAATGGACAGTTTGAGGAAGCCTTGGAGCAATGTCAGAAACAGCGATTGGTGTATGAAGCCGGTGTTGTACTGCGAATGAGTGGTGATGATGAACTTTACGTTCGTTTTCTTCCATGGATGTTAAGTGTGAATATCACTGCCGCTCTTACCGCATTAGTGAGGAGACCATCACAACAAGGAAGACAAGAAGAAAAACAACCATCTGTATCTCTTATTCTCCCTATGTTAATTGGATATGGAGGATATCCATTACATGAATACTTACATCATCTCATATATGTTGATCATAATACCGATTCGAAGCTTCATACATTATATGCAATAAATCTTATTGATATGATTCAAGTTTTACAGTCTTTTGGTGTACAAGGTTTAAGTGCCAATGCTGTTAGAGTTCCAGCAGGTTATGAATCAGGTATTCGTGGTTCCTCACGTAGGAGTTTATTAACTTTTCTTATGTTTAGTCAATATTATGATACAGATACAGTACTTGCACAACTTCTTGATGCTGGTTTAATAGAAGAACAAGTATTAGTGTTAAAACAAGCTGGTGATCATCTTGGTGCTTTAACAAAGTTAGTATATGAACTGGATGATATTAATACGGCTGTGCGGTATTGTGAAGAACAACACGTACGAGACCTTCAAAGTATAGGTAATAGTACACAATGGTTTACAGAGAGAAAAAATATTAATATTTTTTGTGACCCTCATGGAATACGTAATGAGAAGCGAGATGAATTATCTATTAAAAAAGATGATAAAATTCTTCTTACTGGACATAATGGTCCATTTCATGATGGACATACTTTTAACGAATATTTTAATATTCTTCTTCATGTATTACTTGTTCCACCAGCGGGTAAACAACGACTTCTCTCTGCTGCTCTTACCGTTTTAAATGAACATTCATATTGTATTAATCCTCTCTCTGTTATGACTTCATTACCAGATGAAGTATGTGTTGCTGAAATATCCTCATATCTTTTACGAGCCTTTCAGACATTATGTAATAAAATTCAAATGGCGGAAGTAAATGCAAATGCAACAAAATCCATGATTGCAGATGCCCAACGTCATCGAGATTTATTACAGCAGCGATGTGTGTATGTAGATGAGAAGCGGATATGTGCGGTTTGTGGTAAACCTCTCGGTGTGGGTGTAATTGCCGTCTTTCCGAATCTCAAAGCCACGCACTTTCGGTGTTTTCACGCCCCTCAATTGGACCCTGAACGTGGTGTGCCGTTTCGACAGGATCTCTTATAATTTGTTTCCCTGTTCTTATTTCCTTTCAGTTTTTTTATTTTATTTTAATTTTGTTTTTCTTTCTTCTGCATATTTGTTTATTTATCTATTTATGATAGGTGTGTTTGTTTGTATTTTTTTTTTTTTGTAAAAATATTAATTGTGTTCAGTTCATTCATAGAGATAGAGAGAGAGAGAGAGGGATATATATATATGAAAGAAAAATAACGCTCTGTACTTCATTTCTCTCTCTCACTCTCCTCCTTTTTTTTCCATGATCTTCTATTGACTTATGTGAACCACTAGAGGAAAGGTGTGAGATGGCTAATAATAATAATAATATTAATAATAGCCTCTTTGTTACGGCAGTTACTTCCTTTATTCACAACGTTGTTGCTATTGGAGCTTGCAGCAGTGAGGAATGTATTAATTCATTTAATTCCTCTCTATTCACACTACCATGTTCACCGCACAGTTGTGTTCCTGTGGTTCCACTCCCTCTTGCCTCAATAGAGGAAGCAATAACGGCAGAAACCTTTCCTCTTGGAATGATCGGTCGACGTCTTTGCAGTTCCTTTAAACAATTGGAAATGTTTGTTGAAGAGTTTGTTGGAGTTTTATTTCATACCGCACAACATACATTCGGTTGCTCTTTAAGTACTCTCTTGCACTCTCTTTGGCTTCTGGAGCGTATGCAGGTAAAAAATATTCTCTTGCAGCAGAAAAATACAATATCATTACGTAATGCCTCTCAAAGTATGATATGTAGTAAAACTAATAACAACACAGAGGAGAATATTTTATCGGTAGAGTTTTTACCTCCAATAACATTAGGAGGAGTGCCTTTAAATGAGAGTTCTTGCGGAAATAGTAATATCAGTAGCAACAGCAGTAGTAATCCTATCGCTAGTGATGATAAGAGCAAAGGTGTTCCTCTTCTTTTATCTCCCACATCATCTGATCTCTACTCGGTAGGTCCAATTTCTGAGAGTGAGGATGATACACTCTGTCGTGCCTGTGCTGGCAGCCATGTATTTGGTGTACAACTGTGGAATGTGCAGTTATTCCTCACTGCTGCTCTGTTATTAAGCATGAAGGTAAATGAGGATGCATTCGTGGATGTAGATGAGGAAGTACTGAGTCGTCATGTTGGTGCTGCTGCGGGTTGTGATTCTAATTTACTTCGCTGCGCTGAACGGTGTATGTTTGAAGTTCTCTGGGATGAACTGAAGGTGACAGAAAAGGGACAGGCAAGTGTTATGCGCCGACTTGGAATGGGATGTCCTTCTTTCTGAGAGAATGAAAATGAGAATGAGATACCTTGATATAGTAACAATATTTATTTATATACTTATTTATATATGCGCACACACATACAGTGTTTATACTGTTCTATTTTGTTGCGTTTTTTTTTTAATTTTGGACCTAGATTTTCTGATGGATACCTTCAACTTGCTCTTGTATTAATTTTTTTCCCTCTAAATCCATTTCTTTTTTTTTTGTAATATTGCTGGTTTTCCAGTGGTTTTTTTTTTTTTTCTTTTTTGTACGTGTGTGAGATTTCCTCACTGGTAACCTTATATATATATGTGGTTTCCCCATGAGGTAAGAATGGCTCAGCACGAGTATTGTTGTAAAAGCAATTGTTTTTTTTTTTCCTTCTTTGTGTTTTGCTTCTGTATTTAATGAGACTTTTCCTTTTCTCCTGTTTCACTCTGCAAGTGTGAGATAACCCTTTGAGTATCATAACTTTGTATATATTTATGTGAGGGTATGTTTGTATGTATGTACGTAACGTTAAACTCCTAATGGGGTAATGGTAAATGCATCCTTTGGGAGAAAAAACGTATTAAGAAGGAAAACAAAGAGAAAAGAAGGGTTTCATTTCATCTGGACTACTATTGAGAGTGTTAAATCGAATAACATAACATATGTCTTTTGTTTAATTAATTTTGAAAATAATTCTTCTTTTTTTTCTTCGGTCTTCTTGTGATTATTGTAATTATATAGTGAGAAGCCGCACACACACATAAGTTCACATTTATTCACATAATAATAGTAAAAATAATACAAAAAAGAAAAAAAAAAAAACGAACATTAATCAAAAGAGGTTTTATTCAATAGACTTGGTAATGCCTTTTGCATGCGTTCAACGTTTCTTAACCCCACTTCACGGCTAACTATTATCTACAACAACAGTTGTACTCCTCATTCCTTCTTGAGTCTTGGCAAGAGGTATCTAAGCAGTAAAACACATGGACGTGGAGAGAAATTATCTTCTCTGTTCTTTGCTGTTTCAGAGAAAACCAAAACTTTTTTTCCGTATGCTTTAACTTGTAGTCGTCGTGGATATGAAACGAATACGGCAAACACATCTTCTTCTTCTTCTTCCACCTCCACCTCTTCCTCTACAGATGGATCATCAGATAAGAATACGGTCGAGGAACATCATCCCGCTCAGGATGTTTCTGTATTAGAGAAGTTAGACATGTTTGCGAAATCTCGCATGTTAAACTATCTCACCCGATACACAGATCCACAAGATGATAGTAACAGAAGAGCTTCTCCTTTCTCTGTTACCAAAACGGCAGATAAAAGTTTTTTTCAAGCTGAACTTTTAGTACCAGTGGAAGTACTTTTTTCTGGAGTTATGCAACAAACAAAATTACGAGCCGTTGGATATGGAAAAATGGAAAAGGATGCTATTGTGGCTGCGTGTATGCATGGTGAACGTTGTTTAGATGCGTTGGGAATCCCACTCTTTACATCTGAGCGACTACAACGTAAACGTGTTGAGGAAGCCAAACGAGAAGGACGTTATGCTCCAATGCCTGGAGATCCCGTACGGGATTTGTCTCTTTCGGATTTACCATTCCCTGTCTTGTATAAACCCATGGATACAGATGAGACAACAAACATAATGAATAAAGGAGTCTCTGGTTCTAGTTCTAGTTCTAGTTCTAGTGTTGGTAATGGGAATGCAAAGACAAAGTCTCTGCGTAATCCAGGAGGAACAAGATCATATCCAGTACTGCAGAGTTATCAACCAGACTATTATACAAAGAAGAGACGATATAATGATTTTTCTCGACGATGTGGAGGTGATCCTTTTTTACGTGGTATGGCCGGTGAACTCGCCTACTTGCAAGCGCGTATCTTTAAACATAATACACAATTTCCAGGAATGGAAGAAGGTGATGATGAAAATATTCCTATTAAAATTGATCCTATGGAAGTAGAAGTATTACAACCGAAAGGAACTTTATCTGATACTACTACTACGACTACTACTATTAGTACAAGTATGGAATCTATTCCTTTTGCACAACATTGTCCTGCTATGCGTCTTGCTTTAATTAATTCTCATCCACTTAATGAACATCGTATCGTTGGTTTTATTGATGAAAGTGAAGGTGGAGTATATGATTTAGTAGAAGGAGAAAAAGGTACCTGGTGGCAACATGATAAACTTCCAGGGTTAGTTTGTCTTTTCGATCACTTTGCAATTCAACGTGTGGATGAGTTATACAAATCATCTCATCTACAAGCTTCATTTGAAGCCTGTGTAGAAACAAGAGCAAGTGAAGAATTAACACAAGTGGATGTTGGATTTGGTCCACATTGCCAAAAGAATATCACTTGGTATACCGCCACCGCACCTATTCCTTCTTATCCAGACTTGCAGGCAACAGGAAAGGCAATGAACATTACTCACGCGATGGCACTATGCGCTATGCATGCAGAGTTACTTCTCTGTTTTCTCGGTATCCCACTCACACATAATGTGGAACAGCAGACAAAACACTTTGATGCCTGTTTACGGTTTGGACGTCTTGTTTCCCCACTTCCACGTACATTAGACGACGCCACACGTGCACTTTTGCCTAAACCACTAAAACATTGGCCACGTATTAAGAAAACACGTAAACGGGGAGCCCCACTGAGTTTAGCAGAGAAATTGGTCGCATTGAATCGTCGTGTTATTGCAGACCTTCGACAACATCTTGTAGAAGTGAATATATGCAACGAACCGCAGTATCGGGAGTTATTTGAATTTTCTCAATTAATGTTACGACAGTTTATGGTGGAACAACAACATCCTTATGAATCAGCTTTTGTAAATTATATATATGGTGAAAATCAGTTTCGATGTAGTATTTATTTACCACTTCCTGAAAGATATGGAGTACGTGGTGGGAATGCGATTGGTGCAACACCAGATACGGCTCGTGAACTCTGTGCTTTACATGCCATTGACACCTTGTGTGCTCTCAATATACCAGTGACAAAGAATAAAGAAAAACTTAAACATCTTTTGGATTTACGAAGGCGATTTGGTCTTATTTTACCACGTGATTCAATGGATAGTGATGAGAATAGTAACAATAATAATAGTTCACTAACTATTATTCGCTCACCTCCTGGGTACCGTGAAGTACCTGGTACGGGAACTACACGAATACCACCTCACCAAGATGTATGGAATGTAATGATGGCAGATGCTGGAGACTTTGATGTTGTGAAAGATGTAGAACCAGAAAAGTGTTATAAATTAGGTTTACCCGATACCGGTACCTTACTTCGTAGTCTCTTTCAAACATATCTACAGACTGTAGGGTGGACTAGCAGTGATCACTGGGCACACATAAAGCATTATCAGGGTTTACAACACTGGAATGGTCGTCTGCGGGTTCCATGTAATAATTACTGGATGGAACTTCCAGTAAATGAGAAACTCTATGGTAGACGTGTCGCATTGGGTCGTTGTGTATTTCGTAAAACTGCCGAAAAAGCATTTTTTATTCACGTATTTCGTATTCTTCATACCCTGCGTCTGGCTCCATGGGATATGTACTCCGATGATGCCCTAATAAAACTTCTTCGTTTCTCTCCAAAGATAGACATCCAACGAGAACGTCGATATTGGGATTTTGTTGTTCGTGAATTCCTTAAACCTGAAGAAGACACTTCTACAGAAAAAAGTGGTACCACTGTAGTGCGAGATGCAGAAGTAATGATTCCACAAGGTGCTGATCTCAAAGCAATCCTCTCTCCAAATCCAGTGATGACACATGAACTGGCCAAGAGGACCTTTGTTTGAAACTAAACAAAAAAAAACTTGGAGATGAAAAGTTGTTGCATAGCCGTGGGGGAAAAAAAAATAAAAAAAAAACGTGAAGTTTATTCCCTTTAATACAATCAAATCTGGTATGAAACCTGTTTTGTATATTCTCGTTGTTTACTAACTTATACCCCTCTCCTTTCTTTCCCTCTCCCTACCCCAATTCTTTCATTTCTTTCTATTTCATTGTTCTTCTTCTCTTCCTACTGGGATATATATATATTTTTTTTTATTGTTTTTCTCTTCACTATAGGTGTGATCACGTCGAAATGGCTTACGTAAAGAAGGACCAGGCTCCCTCGCAGGAGACCCAGCGTGTCATTGTGAAGATGACGAGCCGCAACGCCAAGGCGGTGGAGAACGTCGTGGCGGAGCTCCTCACGCACGCACGCAACGAGAAGGTGGAGGTGCGCGGGCCGGTGCGTCTGCCCACGCGTACACTGAAGATCACAACGCGTAAGACGCCTTGCGGTAACGGTACAAACACATGGGATACGTATGAGATGAAGATCTACAAACGTCTCGTCGACCTCCGCGCGCCCACGGAGTTGGTGAAGAAGATCACCTCCTTCCAGATCGACGCCGGTGTGGATGTCTGCATTACCGTCCCCGACGACAAGTAAGCAGTTAAACAAGTAGGTAGATAGTAAGGTAAGAATAATCTATATGCTGGAATGCTCTTGGTGGCATTATCAGTTTATTATTATTATTACTACTAGTACTACTACTATTACTACTACTATTAAGGCTAAGGTTATTGATACTATTACTGAACGCCAACTGGTGGAGGTTCTCCTCTCCAGCGTTGTCATGCCAATCATTTTCTTCGTTTCTTTTTTTTTAATGATTTGTGTTGTCATTATTATCTGTTTTGTTTTCCATTTAATTTTTTTTTTCATTTTTTGTTATTTCTTTTTTATTATCTAACTGTGTAACTATTTTGTTTTTTTTTTTCTTTTCGTTTTCTTTCTCTCTTCATTTTCTATTTCTTTTTTTGGAATGTGTTACTGGGGTTGTGTCTGTCTGACTGATCCCTTACTCTGCGTACGCACGACAACAAAAAAACAAATAAACTAATAAAGATGGGTGTTGAAGCAGACCCTTTAACTGAATGCAGAAAAGAGTTGCGTATGCTGAACTCCTTAACAGTAAGTTGCGCAGTGATAAACTACTGGCACGTCGTGATGCTACACGAGTAGCAAAATTAAAAGCGTTTCTTAATCAACACCAGCATGCCAGTCAATGGTCACAATGCATCGCTGCATTAAATGATGCTGCACAGCATAATATTACACCTTCAAGTGAAATGTTGTCTGATGCTATTCAACGTTGTGGAAAACGAGGAATGTTAAATGTGGCACGTCGTATTTATACTGATTTTCACCGAGAGATCAATAAACCTCGTTCTATGCAAGTACATCTTTCCTATATGGCTGCTTGTGCAGACTGTGGAGATTTCAAAGAGGCTCATAATCAATTTTTGCGTCTGCGACAACGTGATACAGTTCTCTTGCAGAAGAACGCATCCCATACACCAATTGTAAATGATGAATTTACATCTGAGTATCTTCGTGCGGCATTAGTGGCATCTACCAATTTTTATAATGAATCACATTCCAAAGATCCTACAGTAGTGGAGAAAACAGAGAAGAATTTGAATGATAATAGTGGTGATACAAATGATAATAATTTACCATGGCAGGTGGCCTTAAGGGAATTTATTTCACTCCGAAAAGGCAATGAAGGTTTTCGGAAGCATGTGGAATTAACACCTGTTCTAGTGGAACGAGTGGCACGGCTCTGGGAGGTTGGTGGGGAGTGGGAGAAGTGTCTCCACTTTCTTCACAGCTGTGCGCAGCAGAATATCCTTATTCCACCGGAGGCATATGATGCGGCAATTCGTCTTTGTTACCGTCACGGCCAACATGTGGAGGTTGTGGGGCAAATGCGAGAGATGATCGCAACGCGTTCGCCACCGGATGAACGTAGTGTTCGTCTCGCTGTTAATTCCTGTGAAGAAGTTTCCGCCATGGAGAGACATGCGTTAGTGCCGAATCCCAGCACCTGGGCTCTCGCAGTTACTCTCTTTGATGCCATGCAAAATAACGGTTTGACGATGTATCAGCAAAGCTATGAATCCCCTTTGCGGTCTTGTGTTATGGCAGGAAAGTGGGAAGATGCGATGCGCATTCTAAAAATAATGAAAAAAGATAATCGTCCAATATCTTCACAAGTGTACAGATTGGTATTAGCATCTCGTATTGAGGCAAGTAGTTCTTTTGATGAAGCACAGCGATTTGCGCAACTCCCTGTTATGCAAAACGGTGGAGCAGTAGTATATATGTCACTTTTACGTTGTTGTATGAAACTGCGTGATTGGAAACATTTTGATCGTCTTAATAAGGAGATGCGGGATCGTGAATACCCTGAAACATTTGATAAGATGCGTCTTCTTATTGAAGCTGCCTACTTGCGTGGTCAGTGGCATAGTGCTTTAATGCGCTTTGCTCGTTTTGATAACATTGCAAATCACGAGTACAAACGCGTGGTTGAGGATAAATTAGTACGCTTGTACCAGGAGGATTTTGATGTACCCGATAGTATTCTGGATATGGTACTCGAGTCCTATGAACATATGAAGGATCATAAGGATCCAATGGTTCATGTGGCGTACAGAGCTGCGCTAAAACGAAAGGCAAAGGGTAAGGCACAGCTTTCGTTCTCATCACTGAACGAAGCAGCAACTCCACCGCCACCAGAATGGATGTTTTCACACACGGAGAGAGAAAATCAGACATCTCCAAAGTTTTTTTGAAACCTTGATAAGGTGTTTCTTTTATTCGTATTATTATTCTTATTGTTATCATTATTTTTACGTGTTTGGGTGGTGTTTGCATAGTTGCTGTGCTCTGTGTTACAGAGAGGTAACTTAAAATTGAAAAGAACCTTGCCTTATTATCCATGATGCTATTGTTATTCTTGGTTTTGTTACGGAAACTAGTATGAAACCTGTTTTGTATATTCTCGTTGTTTACTAACTTATACCCCTCTCCTTTCTCTCCCTCTCCCTACCCCAATTCTTTCATTTCTTTCTATTTAATTCTTCTTCTTCTCTTCCTACTGGGATATATTTTTTTTTGTTTTGTTTTTCTCTTCACTATAGGTGTGATCACGTCGAAATGGCTTACGTAAAGAAGGACCAGGCTCCCTCGCAGGAGACCCAGCGTGTCATTGTGAAGATGACGAGCCGCAACGCCAAGGCGGTGGAGAACGTCGTGGCGGAGCTCCTCACGCACGCACGCAACGAGAAGGTGGAGGTGCGCGGGCCGGTGCGTCTGCCCACGCGTACACTGAAGATCACAACGCGTAAGACGCCTTGCGGTAACGGTACAAACACATGGGATACGTATGAGATGAAGATCTACAAACGTCTCGTCGACCTCCGCGCGCCCACGGAGTTGGTGAAGAAGATCACCTCCTTCCAGATCGACGCCGGTGTGGATGTCTGCATTACCGTCCCCGACGACAAGTAAGCAGTTAAACAAGTAGGTAGATAGTAAGGTAAGAATAATCTATATGCTGGAATGCTCTTGGTGGCATTATCAGTTTATTATTATTATTACTACTAGTACTACTACTATTACTACTACTATTAAGGCTAAGGTTATTGATACTATTACTGAACGCCAACTGGTGGAGGTTGTCCTCTCCAGCGTTGTCATGCCAATCATTTTCTTCGTTTCTTTTTTTTTTTTAATGATTTAATTTTTGGTGTACTGTTTATTTTATTGTTACAATGTTTTTTTGTTATATCAAATACATTCTTTCCAGTGAATAAGTGAACAGAGTTTTTTTGTCTTTGTTTTCTCTTCATTTTTTTCTTACCGTTATTTTTTGGATCGTTAACAACTATGGTGTGTACGTGGTTACATTAAATGAATACGCTGATTAGGAAAGCTGAACGAATGCGTAATTCTTCATCTCACCGACGTGTTGGTGAAGGAAAGACACGTCTTCTTGTACCTCACATTCCTGTTCCTGGTGAAGATGATTCAACAGCCGTTGAAGCGGATGATGTCCCGCGTCGTCATGCAGAGTTAGAGTCGGCACTTGTAAAGAATCTAAAGAAACAAGTAGCATGTTTAGAGATGGAGGTGGCGGTACTTAAGCGGGCTAAAGAACAGGGTACTCATCAGGGAACTTTATCTGCCGATAGATCTGGTATGGCACTGGAGCGATGTGATGCTGGATATCCCTTAAATATGATGTGTCCTCTCACTACTTCTCATGTGGATCCGTTTGCACCGTGGATGAATGTGCATGATGAGCGAAACGGTAATGAGAATGCAGATTCAAATATTTATTTGGAGCGGCAGCGTCGCTCACTTCATCACGCAGATACCGCATTGTCACAACTCACAATTCAGCGACTACGACTTGAAAAGGAATCTGTGGAAGAACGTCTCCGGAGTGAGCAGCAAGAAAAGGAAATGTTAGCTGCAGAGAATGTAAAATTACGTGCAGCGTTGCGTGTTTCTGAGAAAAAAGAAGAAGAATTACATCAACTTCACAAGTATACACTTAACGCCTTGAACACAGAACAGGGAAAACGTCGAGAGTTGGAGGATAAACTCTCTGCTGTCGGTACCCCAAACACAAAAGATAATGAAGAAACTAAATCCAATAAAGATATTATGTACGAAAAAGAGTACTATAGAGTTCAAACAGATCGACTACGTGTGTCACTAAGTGAAGGTCTTGTTAGAAGTGAGGAACTGGAAAAACAACTGCGTGCGGAACGTTCTCAAGTGGCAACTGTGGAAGCGAAGTTACGCATTGCGCTGGATGAGGTACAACGTCTGCAGCGAGTTATCACAGACAAGGCAAGTGTGTATGAACGCATGGATCAACATTACATTGAGGTATGGACAAAACTACAAATGGCAATAGAAGATTGTGATACTCTTCATGAAGAGTTAAGGCGACGTCAAGGTGAATCATCATCACCTAGTTCCTCCGGTTCTATTGGAGAAACTTTACGTGGACTGGAACGAATATCGTCTGGTCTGAAGAGCGGCGTTCTACTTGCTGATGTGAGTGGGGGTGCTATAGGGATGGACACATCAGACAATGTCAGCAAAGCGGCAAAAAGTCCCTCTTCTTTCCCAAAGCACTCAGAACCAATTACTACAACTAGTACTAGTAATACTAATACTACCAATACCAATACCAATACCAATACTACTGGTGTTCCCCCACCACCAACTGCTTCAGTTCCAGCTCCACCAACTGCTACTGTGCCACCTCCGCCAACAGCTTCAGTTCCAGCTCCACCAACAGCTACTGTGCCACCTCCGCCAACAGCTTCAGTTCCAGCTCCGCCACCAACTGCTACTGTGCCTGAGGCAGTTCCTCTTCAAACACAATCAAATCCAGTTGGAGTGCCTCAGCCGCCGTCACAGAAAACCATAGATCAAGAATTAGAGGAAGTCGAACGCAAAATTCGTGAGGAAGAAGAAGCGCTTCTTTCTTACTTAAAAACTCGGAAGGCCTGATATAAAATCAAATAAAAAGTAGTAGAACTAGTGAGTGCCTTGATTGGAATACTATATAATGAATAGGCTGTTTTATTCGTGTCTTGTAAAATATTATTATTTTTTTTTTTTCGTTTTTTTGTATTATTTCTACCCTTTTCAGGATTTCTTTATGGCAGTTTAAATGTCTTTAGGTACAACAACGCGTAAATGTGCGGTTACCGATGACGGTGCATCAATCTGTGCCACAAAACTTAACGACCCTAATGGATTTACTCTAACCACACGTAGTAAATTATATCAAAGTAACAATAAGTTAGTACTACGCCTTGATGACCTTTCAAAAAGGAACATAAACGTTACAAGTAATGAGCAAGGGTCACCAAAAAAAGGGTCAGTAGCGGTAGTGGGGTCGTCAGATGTTTTGTCTCCAAATCTTGTTGAGTCAACAGATTCGTTCTCATGTATGGGAAGAGAACTACTTAGTACTGATGTAAGCTTCCCATTGCCACCATATATATGCACTCGTTTTAACACCTTATTGGAAGAAATGCTTGAAAAGATGGTAAACCTTCATTCTATCGTTCGAAGACACTCACAACCTTCTTCTTTATCGACAAGTTTTGATGGTAAGAGCAGCAGCAGCCCGTTTGTGGACACCTCATCAGATAATATGTCGTTACCTCAGGTAAACTCACATACTATTGAAACGGAGGGGGAAAATAAAAAAAGAAGAACAAATAGGCCTATAATACGGAGATTCCATAAGAATGAAAAGAAAAATGATTTAAACTATACCAGTAGTGATAGTAGTAGTTCATTTGTTGATTCATTATCATTAGAAGAAGAAGAGGAAGAAGAAATTTCAGATGACATTTTGTTGCTGAATCGTTTGCTTGACGATGACTATTCTCCTGAAATGGCGAAATCTCTTGAAACTAAGTCAACTTTGATCAGAACAACAAAACATGAGGATAATCCTTCCAGTGATAGTTGTGGTGACGCTAAAGTTGATGTCCTTGCATCATTTCTTGACGAAATATTAGATATAAAAGAAGAAAAAAAGGAGGAAGATATATTGAAACTGGAAAGGAAACAACAACATGGACAACGGCAACAACCCAATGTGAATCTATCCCCAATTGTCTTAACACCGACAACTTCTACTTCAAGCATACTTACCACGGATGATTTACTTCTGAGCGTTGGTGGTGGTAACCCATCAGTTGGGAATAACAATGTCAGTGGGCAATCTTCTAAGAAAAAAACTGTTCCTCTACCACCTTCTTCTTCAACGATAAGAGAAAACAAAATTAAAAGAGAAAAATATATGAAATCCATGGAAACATGCGTGGATTCTATTATTCAGTTACGTGATTTCATGGAAACGCGTATCAAACATGCTCAGTTAGAAGTTGATGCGTACTACAGCCGATATTGTGATTGTGTTTCTAGTGCAGACCTTGCTAAAAAACAGTCAAGATTAAATGAGGCAGTCAAGAAGCTGTGTATTCAGACTGATCGTCTTAATACCACACAACTTTTACTTCGACAAGAAAAGTCCCGCTTACAAGTTATACAGAGATTATCTGAAAAGAATGCTGAATATTGCACTGGGGAAACCAATTCTACGTATAAACAATCTGTGTCTGACGTGTCGCGGAGGGAGGAGCATGAGTTAGGTAACACTGTTGCCCTTGCGTCCAGCCCAGTTGAGTGTTTTTGTCGAACAGCCAGTCCATTACATAGTACTAACTTGCTTGCCAGAGACGTGTTATCACATCGACGTCAGTTGAGCCGATTGGTGGAAATTTTCCGTGCTTGTCCGGAAGCGGTAGAACAGTGGGCTTTGATGCTACAGCAGGAAGCTGATGACTGTCATGTAGCACTGGAGAAAATCTTCTGGGATTCACAAAGAGAAAAGGAGAAGCTACTACATGCGTTTGAGATTATTTCCTGGGAGGATCTTTAGTGTAGTGCTCGTTCTTCAATTCTCTTCACCAAAATTATTGACATTAATGTTACTACTTCTATTGTTTTTTTTTTTTTTTTCGTTTTCTATTCTCTTTACAATTGTTTCTTTGGTTATGTGTGTGTGTGTGTGTGTTGTTTTTCCTTTTGCTCAGAGCAGTAGAGGCAGCTGCGTGGATGTGCTTCTCTGTGCAGAGGTAGAACAAGGTTTTACCGTTTTTTCTTTCTTTTTTTTTTATCTTTGCTTTCTTGAGTCTATCAAACGAATGGCATGTTTGATAATCGTGTCTGGGTTGCTCTATTTATCTGTTATTGTCATGAAATCATGCGTATCATTTTGTGACCTTTTAAAGAATGTATACTTTTTTCTTTCGTTAATTTCTTTTCCATTGTCAAAGTGCAGCCTCTTTCGTGACGTACTACGATAGAGAGACGTAAACACACCTGTAAGTATATACAAAGGAAAGTAAAGGGGTGTGTGAATCAATAAAGCAGAGGTTTGATTTTCTTTCTATTTCACTGTAAGTAGTTTAATTAGTTAATTATTTGGTTGGTAAACCTGTACAGTTTGTGCGATTATATATATATATATATATATATATATATATATATATACAGAACTTGCGTGTAAAAATAATACAGAGAGAAGAGTTTAGTAATCTAGAAGTTATATGAGTGACGCTGAGCAGCGCAAACTGCTGGTACCCCGTCGAGAAGCTCGCAATAATGATCCGCACCATTATCAGAAGTCTAACGTTAACGAACAGAGCGGCAGAAGAACGGATTTCTCCAACGCCTCAGCGATAGGGGATATCACAGAGTCTGATGATGAGACTGAGGTGGAGTCAACGTGGTGTTGCAGCGGAATGGTAGCAGGTCTACGCTTATTGTGTGGCGGTTTCATACGTCCACTAATGACACATCTAAGAATGCAACGTGGTGATGAGGTGAATCACGTGTCAGATAAAAATAATTCTAGTGAGAGAGTTGATACAAGGACTGTTATTGATGCAGAGTCAGGTAAGGAGTCAACCTTAGCAACTGGGTCAACTTCCTTCGTAGATCCATCATTATTAGTGGTAACTAGAGGAGAAAGAGAAGAAGTCGCAGTGCATCCCCCATCGCGGATAAAATATAATAAATCTCTGCCTTATACAATAGATTGTGAAAAAAAGTCGAGTGTGTTATCTTTTGAAGATACATCGTATTTTCTTATTGGTGGTCAAAAAGCACCGCATGGAAGTCTCAACAGCCCATTGACAAATGGAGCCAGCCCTATCAACCATCCAATACACGTTACGGCTCTTACAACGGCAGACGTGGTGCGTGCGATACAGAGTGAACGCAGTCCCCTCCGCAGTGTGGATCAGCTTGTTGCCCTCCTCGAGCGCTGCGCTGAGTACCTCCCTGTGCGGGTAGAAGTTGAGATTGAAGAAGAAGAAATCCAAACACATATACAGACACAGGACTCTAGTGTGGCGGTGTGTGTGTCGGTGCTGGGCCCTCTCCGACCGGCCCCACACGCGGCGGTCCTCGCGGTGCTGGAGGACGTCCTGCTGGAGGACTGCGACCCCACCGCCCTGCGGATCGCCGCGCTGCACGTCGCAGACATCCCCTTCGCTGGCGACGCGGTCCCAACGGCTCCCCGCGCGGAGAGCAACGGGCACCTCGACGTCCTCCCGCCGCTGCGTCACTCCAACACAGACGAGCCGCACGCCGCCGCACGGGTTGCCGCCTTCGCCAAAAATCTTCTTAACGGCGGTGCACACATAAACGCGGTGCGTCTCACCCGCTGCAGCTTCACACCAAGCGATTTAGGTCGTGGACTGCGGCTACCCGTCATGCATTTAAGACAGCTAATCTTCGAGAAGTGCCCACTAACAGCAGCACATGTGGATGCACTGGTGCGACTCGCAAGGGCGGAGAACAAGAGAAGCAGCGGTGGGCGAGCACACCAGTGTCTTGTGGAACTCCAGGTGAGTGGTTCCCTCACAGAAGAGTCGGTGAATGCCCTGCTCTCCTACTTTCACGATGACTTGATGGACACTCTGGTGTCACTTAGGGTACTCCGTCTCCCTAGTCTCTGGCTTCCTGTGGCGCGGAAGCATCCACTTCTGGAGCAGCGACCATTCATCCTTGTTACAAGCACATAAGAAGTATGTATTGAAAAAAAAAAAAAAAAAATTCTGTCTGTTTTACAGTCAATATTAAGTGTATTTTTCTTTTTCTCCTTTACCAAATGGCGATAAAATTTTCACGTTCTTATAAATATATATATTTATCAATCATCACCTCTCAGTTGTGTTTAAGAAGCAAATTTTCACACCATATTGTTAGCAGCATCCTCTTCTTCTTACATCATTCCTCATCATGTCAGAACTCGCAATATTATAGAAACTATTCTTGTATACTATTTAAACATACAAACGCACTTGAAAGAAAAAAAGACGATGTATGCGGCACAAGTGGAAGTCTCGTTGTAACTATTCATTCCCCTCAGCTAGAGGTTCATTTTTTCCCCCTCTCTGAATGTCATCAAGCAGATCTTATTGTTGCAGAGGGTGAGGAAGGACAGTAAACTCATTTCTTGCTGATGGTGGAGTATTGCGTGTTCACTGGTCTGATATTGGGTATTATAAGTAACACGAACACCAAGGTGCTGCTATTGACACTTTCATTCCACCAACAGTTTGAGAGACTGGTGCTGATCCTCGACGCTGCATGCGGTGGTATTCTATCTTTACCTAACGCTTATGCTCATGTCGAACGGTTTCCCAGAGTACCCGCACGTACAGCACGGTAGTGTGGATGGGACGTAGTGCGATGTTCTTTGCGCTATGTGCATGGCCTGCAGTGATGACAGAGAGAATCGAGAAATGACTGAAGGAAAATGGGATGAACTGTGACCATCCCGTTGTTCGTCCTGTTGTCTGTGTTGAGGGTGTGGTGTGCTGTGCACCTTGGATATCCTTGTGTGCGTTTGTGTGTGTTATTCTGTTATATATCTTTATTCCTTTCTTTGATTCTGTGTTGCATTGTGTGTGTGTGTGTGTGTAGTGGGTGCGGCTCTTTTCTGTGGTCAAATCTGTCTCTGGTGCACGGCACCGTAGCACTGAAATACATCTTTCTCTTTATCTGTGTTTACTTCTATAGATTGTTTTACGCAACTCTACTCCACACCGGCTACAAAAACCTCCCGGTCATGAATAAGACACCTCACTCCCTGCTGTTTCTGTGGCGCCGACCACTGCTCCTCCTACTGCTGTTGTTTCTGTGCTGCGCCAGTGTGTGTATTGCGCAGAAGGACGGCGGCGACGCGCCATCGACTGGTGTTGTGCGGGAGTTGCCCCGCAAGGGACGGAGTGGTGTGCAGGCGTACACCGTCGCCACATCAAAGAGGCAGTTGATCCGCATCAAGACGTCAATGGAGGATTTGAAGGACAATACGTTGAACAACAAATCTTTGAAAGACAGTATTTTGGATGGCGATAATTTGGAGAGCAGGAAGAACTACTGCACCAACACGAACGACACGGCAAAGGGCATGGATGGATATAATTTTATCTGCCACAACGAATCTCTCCTAACTGAAGAACGGAAAACCGTTCTGATGGACAAAATCATTCCTGCTGCAGTCCAACTGCACGCTGAGCGTCTGCTCGTTGACCCTGAGGGCACTCCGTTGATTATACCTCGATTTACTGAAGGTGCTTGCAGTCTTTTCACTGTTCCTGAGAACCACCACAACCCAGGTGTTGAGAAGGCTGACTTTGTACTCTACGTGGCCGCGAAACCTGGTGGTGCGTTTGGTATTACATGTGCTGATGGACGCTCTGGACGTCCAATTGCTGGTGGGCTGAACTTTATTCCATACCCAACAGCAAGTACTCGACCCAACGTTCGCCAGGCTGCCCACCATATTGCACACGCACTTGGCTTCGACTACGAGCGGATGAAGAGTCTTGGCATGATATCCAAAATCAATGTGCGTGGAGTGGAGCGAGTGGTTGTGAGCTCCAATATGACGAAGAAAAAGGCACAGGAACACTACGACTGCAGTGATCTTGAGGGTATGGAACTGGACTATAAAGACTCGAATCAAAGTGTGTCATCCACGTGGTCATGGCGCAATGCAAAGGATGAGTTGATGAGCTCTTTACATGCGCTCGCTGGCGCCTACTACACTGCTTTGACGATGGCAGCTTTCGATGACATGAAATATTATTCTGCCAACTGGGGAATGGAGGAGCCGATGAGTTGGGGCAACAAGTCTGGATGTGATTTTATTCGAAAAGGTTGCCTCACGGACAAAGGGGTCTCGAATTATCCCAATGCATTCTGTACTGATGAGAGGCTGCGTTGTTCATCTGATCGCTTTGGAATTGCAAGGTGTTTCAGTGTTGATGTGGATGAAGTACATGAGGACCCAACAGGATCTTGTCCTGTTTTTCTTTCACCTTTTCATATGGAGTTGAGCGCACCACTTCATTCTTTCCCATGCACTGAATTAGAGGAGGGTAGTTTTCTGGGTTTTTTGACGGGTGAGAACTCGATGTGCTTGACTACAGAGGATTACAATTTAGAGCGTGAAAATGGAACCGAAAAAGTGACCGAAATAATGAGTGGTGTGTGCGCACAGGTGTTGTGTGATGAAAGCAATCGTAAAGTGAAAGTAAAGTACAGTGGCTTATCGGACTTCCAAGAATGTCCTGAAGGAGGTAATATAACAGTAAGCTCTTCTTCCGCGTCATTGAATTTCAAGACAATCTACTGCCCCAATTACACTGAAGTGTGCACCGTTGCCTCCGATGGCAGCAGTCTTCATCCACTTTTGAACCGATTACCCTACGCAGAAAACACAGTTTCTGGGGCACAGGGACGGTTGAGGGGAGTCAGGGCTTCAGTAAACCATATTGTTGTACCAAGGTCCACAGCAGTCGGGTCTCATGACCAGGGTGCCCTCGTGGAAGGGAAGAAGGACATTGCCCACCGGGTTGGTATGAATGGTAACTCCGCAGCGCATTCCCTCTTACACGCTCTGCTTCTGGCCGTCACTCTTGTGGTGGTGGTGTCTTTGTGAGGGGTGCTTTTGTAATGCACGTGTGGCGAGCAAGG
>NW_021639853.1:297273-300655 GCF_002087225.1 Trypanosoma theileri | reverse complement strand
GATGCCGACTTCTTTTCACACCGCTCGTTATACCTGTGAAATACACCCTGTGTTTTAACCAGGGTGCTGGGGGTATATTTATCGCGTGTATTGTCTGTATGAGGGGCGATGGTAGTGTATGCTTCTGTTTGTGTGTGTGTGCAACAAGGGAAGCAACACCCAGCAGAAGTTGTAATGCCAGTATTTTGTATTGGAAGGAAGTGCTGCGGACGTATTGTTTGATGTGGCTGATGACACGCTGTTTAAACCTGACGTTTTCGTTATTTGAAATAACCTTTTTGTATTGTTATTTATGTGTGTGAATGTACATCATAATGTGCATTGTAAAGCATTTTTTATTTTTGTTTTTGAATTATTGTTTTTTTTTTTATTTTTTTGCTATGTTGTGTTGTTTTTTTTTATTTTTTTTTTTCTTTAATGATGTGTTATGAATAAGAATATTTGACAAGTTCTTAGTTTTCTAAATTCTTTCTTTCTTTTTTCCGCACTCCGATCAGCTGATGAGTGTTCTTATTATCCCACATGCTGGGACGTATTACGGCCATTTTGAGTTCGCGGTGGTGCAGAGTGGACGGTCGCCGGCGCGATTGAACGTCACTGTGCGGGAATCTCAGCAGCCACTGCCAGTGTTTAGCACGAGAGACGTGTGGCCGTCGGGCAACAAACTCGCATTGCCGCCGGGGGATTATTGCGTGCGGGCGGAGTTGTTGTTGCCGCGACTCAGTGGGGCCTATGTGCTACTCGATGCAGTGGAAGTGCGATACCGCGTGCTGCAGGAGAAACCACACAAACACAAAACTCCCATGTTGACAACGGCATCCGTATCGACAGCATCTACCACCACAACAACAACTGGTGGACAGACATGGCGGGAAGAGGTCGCAGCAGGTGGTAGTAGTGGTATGCAGTATATTGTTCCTATGGTGAACGTGAATGGTTTTGTTGTCGTCTCACCGTCGCCTCACAATACATCAAACGAAAAGAGTAACAAGAGTTCGCGAAGCAGTACAACGGCAGATATGGCGTGCAGTCATGGGTTGTATCAACAGACTCTCTGCCATTCACGTGAACCAACACCCACACGGGCCCTTACAGTTTTATCTACACAATCGTCTTTACGAGAAAACCCCGTCGCGGCTCCCATCCATCTCTCCGTAAGTAACGGTGATGATGATGAACCATTGATGCCACTGCCGTACTCTGGAGTAGGGACAACATCTGCAGAAGGAGAAGCAGCACCTGGATGGATATGGGGATTGCCTCCAACTCCGGTGAATAATAATAATAATAATAATAATAATAATAATAATAATAATAATAATGACATTGATCCCATGGTGAGAACTTCTTCTGCTTCTACTACTACTTCTGAGCGGCTGCGTAAATCTATTAATAGTCAACATGTATTTCAAGAGTATAACACTCCAAAAGTTGATTCTTATCCTGCATCATTACGAGATCAACAACAACAGGAACGAATGCAGTCTGTGCATAACAGTGAAACCCCGGCATCCCGTGGACGTACACCAGCAGAAAGCATGAAAATTGAATCGCATATGAACTCTGCAAATAATTCTTCTGCAGCAATTTTGCATGGATATTCCTCTGCATCTTCGCAAAGGCAGGCAAGTGTGTCAGTGCCATGGCTAAATGAAGCTGTTGAGACGAATTCAATGAATGTTGTACCTCGTGAAGTTTATTCAAAAGTGAATGATCTTTCAGTACATTCGTCCCGTAATTCAACTCGTGCTGAAGTTTGGGATACGAATACCCCTGTGTTTTCTCGTAAACTAACACCTATGGGTGTGCATCGTGATACGACTCCTATTAAGGATTTGGATCCGTTTGTTGACCCATATCAACAGGAACAACAAGAACGAAAACAAAGTTGGCGCTCTCAGGCTGGAGAATCTGAGCAGTCTACAGTACCAATTCCATCAAAGTCATCCATGGAAGAAAAGAGAGTTTCTACAACGGTCTTTTCTGGAACTAATAACAATAATACCAAGGAACGTTCAGTGAATCAGTATAGGGTGAAATCCTTGAGTCCATATCATTCTAATGAGAAAAGTAATCCTACTTTTCTTATTTCCCCACCGGATATAATCGATAGACATGTACCTTTTTCCTTTACGATGACCCTTGGTCCTTTAAATTCCAAACCTCTATCCAGCACAGTATTTCTTAATGTATTGGTAGAGGAAGTAGTGGAACCAGGAATTGTACCAGCAGAGCCTGTGATTTGTGTGGTGCCTGCTACTCTGGCTGCAGTACCAACAAGCGCGAGAGGAGTGCGTACGGCGTGGGTGTGTTCACCCTCTATTCGCATGAGTGAACGTCGTAGAGTGATGGAAATGCTTAGTGCAGTAACAACAACAGATGATGAGAATAAACGTGTTTTGCTTAACGGTATGGCGATATCAACGGCGTATGTGGGTCCCGCCTGTGATGGTCAAGCATTGTCTGGAATAGAGTTTGTTATCGATACCTTTGAAACATCATCCTCATGGCAATTCTTTTTATCATTTAGAGAGATTGAATCTTTGGATGATGGTGAGGAAGAGGAGGAAGAAGAAGAAACTGAATATAGTACTGGACACAATACAGGAGTTGGATATGAAGAGGAATTTGAGAATAATATCAATGAAAGTACAAACAAGAATAACAAGTACAAACAGACATCGAACTTGGATGAACGTGCACTTGAAATGGAGGTGTTGTATAACTCATTGCCGTATATTTGCTGTTTCAGGGATGAAAGTAACGAAATGTTTTTGGAGGTGCATCGCAAGAATACAGTTGTCGCTTGTGCGTCTATCAAGAATGGTTCACATATTGCCATGTACTTTGGTACAACTGAGGTTAAAAATGGTAAGGGACACCAGTCGTATCTCTCTATTCTTGTAGATTACCGTACTGTATACTGCTATGCAATTCGGGGGATAAAAATTCCTGAGAAACTTCGTGTTATTATCATGAGTAGAGTTGAATATTCGGGAAAACGTAGTTCGGATGTTTCTGTGCGACTGTGCGAGATGGAGTTACTCTCACAACAACGCAGACTTTTGGCATTTGTTGATGAAGTGAACGTCAATGAGGCGAATAGTGCCCAACGCAATGGCAACAAACAACAAGAGGATTATCAAGAGGAATACAGTGGGGGGAAACCTGGGTGTATCTCTGCATGGGTGGCCGGTGAAAACCCTGGTGTGCGAGCATGGAAAAGTGTTACAATTGTTTAACATTGTGAATGAAGCACAACACCTAAAGAAAGAAAAAAAAAAAGAAAAAGAAAGTGAAAAATAATGAAAATTTGGGGTGTATCGATCGTTAGTTAACACGTACGTCTGTTATTATTATTATTATTATTATTATTATTATT
>NW_021639853.1:296597-296941 GCF_002087225.1 Trypanosoma theileri | reverse complement strand
TTTTTTTTTTTTTTTTTTTTTTTTTTTTATCCTTTCTTCTTTTTTCTTCTGGTATATGATTTGAATATGCAAACGAAAGGAGGATCTGTTGGTAAAAGTTTTTGCTTTTTTCTTCTATTTCTCATTCTTTCCTTTTCTTGTCTCTTTTTGACACTCTTTTCTGCAAAAAAAAAAAAATTATATATATTCAGCTGTCTACGGTCACCCATAAAGAGATCGAAGAAGAACTCCTGTCGGAAACACAATAGAGAGATATTTAAAAGAAAAAAAAAAGAGAGAGAAAAAGAGAATACGAACAACAAGACAGAGCGTCAAGGCAACAAAACTGAAAAGAAAAAAAAAAA
>NW_021639853.1:294747-296112 GCF_002087225.1 Trypanosoma theileri | reverse complement strand
GGTAACGGAGACATGATCATGAATGGGAACAACTATGGTGCCTACCCCACCCAAGATGATTATCACCAATATCAATTGGACAACAAGCAATATGAGCAACAACAGTACCAACAACAACAACCACCACAACAACAACAACAACAACAAACGCCGCATCAGTCTCTGCGACAGGAGCGTCTCTCTCGTGGGGGTCTTAACATCTTTTCTTGGAACACAGACATGCCCAGCGCGCCTGCCCCACGCATGACGCGCGAGCGGAACACCGAAGAGTTGTTACGACTCAGGCCAACAGACGCAGCGGTGCAGCGCGATCGTGAGGTGCGGGAGAAGTTCGAGGGGAACACACACAGCCGATTTCTCTGCTTCAGTGAAGATGCGCCTCGTGGGGCGGGAGCGGTGGTCCAACACGGACGACGACGTTCCGCCCCGCACCCCGACGGTGGCATTGCCGGCTTTGCGGGAATGGGGTTGGGGAATGGAGACAGAGTCGCAAGGAGGGAATAATTCATTTCTTTTAGTGTGTGTTTGTGTGTTTTTTTTATTTATTTATTTTAAGTGTCATGAAGAATTTTTCGTAGAATACAGAAAGAAAAAGAAATTATATATAAAGATAAGATATCAATACGTTTTTTTTTTTTTTTTTTACATTTCTCTCTGTTGGCCTTAGACTAGGCAGTAAGAATTTGCAAAAGGGGACGGGAATTCCTCATAATTCTCTGCATATACCGTCCTGTTTTTTGTGTTCATGTTTACTTTGGTCTCTCCTGTGGTATTTATCCACGTGGACAGAAGAAAGAGGATCTTCGACCTCTTATAATCGCTGTAAAAGAGCGCGAGCAGTGAGATGATAGAAAGAATCGATAAAGCAATCGAAAAAAAAAAAAAAAAGAATAAAAAAATAATAGAAAGAGAGAAAGTGTGTGTGTGATTATAATAATCGACAAGCTAGTAGTGAAAAAATGAATCGAAGTGTGGCCATCACTGCAGAGGTGCCCAGATGGGGTGGGGATGCTCAAACTATTTTTTTTTTTTTTATCCCTTTGTGTGTGTGTGTGTATCTTGTCAGGGTTTCACCGTCTCTATGGGGTTCTATGGCACCTGGGAAGCGCAGGTGTAAAAGTGGGAAGAGGAAAGGGGAAAGGAAAGAGAAGACAACAAAAAAATTGGGAATGAGAAATACATTAAAAAAAAAAAAAAAAAAAACGAAAAGTAATTCTGAGTCGGTGTGATTTCAGGTAAAGAATTCTTGAAGAACATTTAAACATTTTGTTGGAACAAAAAGAAATAAGGGAAGAATAAGGATGCGCATTCTTCTGTTCCATGTTTGCCATATACTTGTATTATGACTGTGATTCTTTTTTTTTT
>NW_021639853.1:291706-294281 GCF_002087225.1 Trypanosoma theileri | reverse complement strand
TTTTTTTTTTTTTTTTTTTTTTTTTTTTTTTGTTACGTTTCTTCTGTTTCCTTCTTTTCTTTTCTTGTTTTTCCCGTTTCTTTTGTGACCTACTGAAGAAGAAGAGAGACACGAACAGACCTTCGGAGAAACCGTTGGCCAGGTAGATCAGAGAGTGAGAGAAATACGTAGAGTAGACGAGAGAGAGAGAGAGAGGTTTGAAAACAATAGCAAAAAAAAAAGGTGGTGAGGAATAAAAGAAGGGAACGTGGTGTGTCTTCTCTTGAATTAATAATTTTCTATTGACTTTATGCGGTTGTGGTGTTCTACACAGCATGCATCACGTTATATGTATGTGTTGCGTAGAGATCTAATTTCTACACGCAATCTCAGACACTCTCCACACACCGCGCTGTGGCAACTACGCCGAATGTCCATTAGTCATTCCTCTATGTTAGATGCAGAGAATGGGGCTGTCATGAATAACAATCATAATAGTGCCACATCTCCGCCAGATGATTCACCTTCAGTTGAGGTAAATCTATCACACTCAATAATGTCATCATCGTTATCTAAGGCGGTAGATTCTAAAGAAAAAAATAAGAGTAATGATAATAATATAGCTACAGATTCATGGGACCTTAATTGGATGCTTTTTTCACTTAAAGATAACCGTACAGGTGTAATATCATGCCCAGATGCAGAGGATCGTCTGCGTGGCATGGTGTTATTAGATGCATGGATGATTGAGAAAATGTTTCTCAAGAGTGGTTGGTTGAATCAATTGCAGAAAAATGGGGAGTCAGCACCACAGTACCGCTCTGTGGTGGGTGAATATAAAGTCTTGCGTTACTTACTACATCGTTTCTTATCAGATGAAACCCTCTGGTGTGATGAATTACAAGAACTCTTGCAAATTATTCTAGAAAGAGGAATGAAATATCAACATAATGCTATTTATAGTACAGATTCAAACATGGTATCTTCTTATTCTTGCAAAGGTGATGATAGTATGGTGTCTATTAAAGTTCCACAATCACTCCGTTCTGGACCAGAGAATATGAATTTTTATAGTGAAGGTTTACAGAGAGTATTATGGAAATTTCTACAATTACGAGAATCTTCCCTTGATACACCAGATGCTGTATGGTGTGCATTTGTAGCAACTCATCGTAATGCTTTATTTTTACCATCTCCACAGCGACCACCATTTGATCATTGTGAACAGGTTCCTTATCTTAGTGAAACGGAGTTTGTGGATGTTCTGCATGAAGAGGAAGAAGAAGGACCAATAGTAAATGAGGCGTTGGAGCATACAGAGACGTTAATGCAAGGTGTGACGTTGAATTGGCCCTCCGAGTGGAAATTGGAAAATGATACACCGAATGGTCATACAAACTATAGTGTTGAGGGAACACAAAAAGTGGGAAATGAACAACAACGTCATCAATACCAGCACGATGCCTTCTATATGAATTTGGTGGAACCAAATGAGTTAGACTTCTATGATGATAGTAGTGTAAGGAATACTCCTACTGATACGACATCTCTTGTTTCTCAAAATGTGGATGAGTCACAACAAGAAGAAGAGAAAGAAAAAGAGAAACATGTAAGTGGTTGGCATTCTTCTAGACTAGCTGAGCGTGGTCTTCTTAATCCAGTGAACGGTGAGTTAGAAGATCTTCACCTCACACATCTGTGGGACGTTTTTCAGGGGAATAAAATGGAGGATATTATCGATTTATACCGTGGTGTGTGTGGAAAATTAGAAACACTTCAAGAAGAGGTATTCTTGGATAGTCTGGCGAGAAAAGGACTACTCTTGCTTTTCTTTGCCCGTGATGAAGTGAGAGCATTAACACCGCCATCAGTGACATATCAACGACTAAGATATCTACACAATGAGTTGAATATGTTAGTTTCATGGTACTATCCATATAATGGCAGTAATGAATTGAAGTCACCTCACTCCTTTGAGGAACTATCGCACACATCACAACTTTCATTTAGCTGTTTTGCTCATCTGCACACACCATTGCAGCGGGATATGTACCGAATTTCCAGTCCAGCAACATCCCCGGCACAGCTTTATCACCACTACTGTACCTTGTATTCACAAGATGGTGAAAAGGGGAAACTTTACACAAAACAAGATACAGCAAACGAAGTGAAGATAACAAAGGGTGATGCTCTTGAATCACACGATACGGTGACAATGGGAAGATTTCCAATGTTTGAATTACTTAGCGAATTCCAGCAAATGGCGTTCCAGTACCCCTTTGGAGAGACATTTCATTCTAGAGTTCAAACGGAACCAGTTTTAGATTCGACTCTTTCTCAATCAGCGGAAAGTACACCAAAAAATAGTTTTAAGGAGGAAACTCTCGTTTGCGACAACAGAGAGTCTTCTGTTGTGGTTAAAAAACGACTTGGTCGTCCAAAGAAAGATGTTGGGGATTCCAGCGCTGATGAGACTCAAGAACCGGTTGTTGAGGCTAAAAAACGACTTGGTCGTCCAAAGAAAGATGTTGAGGATTCCGGCGCTGATGAGACTCAAGAACCGGTTGTTGAGGCTAAAAAACGACTTGGTCGTCCA
>NW_021639853.1:266305-290966 GCF_002087225.1 Trypanosoma theileri | reverse complement strand
GCGCTGATGAGACTCAAGAACCGGTTGTTGAGGTTAAAAAACGACTTGGTCGTCCAAAGAAAGATGTTGAGGATTCCAGTGCTGATGAGACTCAAGAACCGGTTGTTGAGGTTAGGCGAAGGAGGAATCTGGAAGAGTACGTGGAGACAATATAGTTGAATGGTTATACGGGTGTACGGCAAAATATTATTCTTGTTTTGCCGGAGTCTTCTTGTGTTGGGCTATTGATGTCATTTGTTGTTCAAATGTGCTGCTATTCTTTTTTTTTTTTTTTTTTTTATATATACGGAAATTCTTTTTTTTTTTTTTGCAATCCCAATAAGAATGTGTGCATTTGTAAATATATTGCCAAATACCTTCTACTGTTCATGCGGATCCATTCTAATGGGTATTTCTTTTTTTCCCTTTTTTCTTTTTGTTCTTTTTATTCTGGTTAAATGTCTCTCAGGAAGAAGAAAAAAAGAAAATAGCAAAAGAAGGAGGAGGTAATATTTGCTCTCGTCCTTCTCCTGGTGTTTTTTTTTTTTTTTTTTAAGACTGGGTGGTGGTTGGTTGTGACTTGTGTCCTTGCGTTTTTTTCAACGCCCTATTAAATAACACAAGTGAATTGCAACAACAAAGGAAAAAAAAAAAGGCGCTTGGCAAATACCGAAAGAGAAGAGAAATCGCTAGAATATTATTTAATAGGATATACATATATACATATATTAGTTGATTACTCATATAATTTTCCAGGGAAATGATGCGACGTCTCTTCACATCTCTCGGATTGCTTTCTTGTTGTGCCCAGCGCTCTGTGGCTTCGTACCCGACGCCCGGCATGTCCCGCGGTATGGATAAGACAAACCGCAAGAAATACAATTTCCTCAACAATGAGCGAATGGTGGAAAAAGAAAAAGGATTACGCAACCGCAGGGAAATTCGTAGACGTGATGATGTTAATTGGCATCGTCGTGTAAGTTATCGTGAGACGGTAAATCATGCTGTTGTGAAATATATTCGCTACTTTCCAGAGAATGTGAAACGGTATGTTTTCTATAAAGATGTACGGGAAAGAAATGGCGGAACACGATTTCACGGTATGCGAAAAGCACCAGGAGTGACATCACGTCGTATTCTTCATTGGGTGGAAAATGAAATTCTAAAGCCTGAGAATCGAGAGCATCTCATAGAATTAATTAAGAGTACAGGTGAAACACCCCCAACAGAAGAAGAGTGGGCACGTTATACAGATAAAAAAACGGGTGAGATAATGATCAGTTTATATTTTCACAAAAGGGTAGAAGGTCATTTGCGTTCCTTTTGTGTACGACCACCTAATAAAAGAGATCATTGGAGAGATTTTAATGCTTTTTTGATGGCAAACCGTAACAACTTTGATATCTGTTTACCAATGCGCACATGGTCACTACGACAAGGTCCTATTCGAGATGATGAACTCATTGAACGTAGTTCACAGAAAGAGGTACGTGATATATTGGGTGAACTCGAAAGGTATCAACTCCCGCATGCTTTACGTGCCTTTGAGCAACTCACACCAGCGGAACGTGAAGTGATAGTTCAGAAAGCAGAAGAAAATAGAGAGGCACTACACCGTGAGTATGAACGTGAGCGTCTCTTTAGTGCTAAAGTGATGTGTGGTGTAACCGCGCTAAAAGAGATACGTGCCCTCACCTTTCCTGCGATTACATATTATAATGAAGAATACTATAAGTATGTTATTCGTCGTGGTGGATCTGTAGATGCGACTTTACGCCAATCAAAGAGTGATATACCGAGTTGGTTCACACTTTCACAGGAGGTGAAACTCAAATATTATTGTTTTGAACGTACGATGATGTTACATCCAGTGAGTGGGGCACATTTATACATTCGCTACGCCACTCGTGATTATGGTATGCAGCGTGAGGAAGCTTATGAACGGTGGTCTGCACTCTCAGATTTACAAAGAGCCGCATTAAATTTTTGTTTCTATTCACCAATCGCAGAACCTCCACGGGGAACATCCGCATTTCGAAGATTTTACATTAAACAATGTTTTCGTCACGGTCTTGTGGTGTCTGGGAAAGCGTCTGGAAATCATGCCTTCTTTCTGCGTACAAAGAAATTGTGGATGAATATGAATGCGGATGAACGGGCACAGTTTGATGATACCGACTCCTTCGCATCTGTGTTTCCACTACAACCCACAACTTCTATAGTGAAAAATGGACGTACAACTTCAGACACAAATCGTGTTTCTTCTTCTTCTTCTTCGGCTACTGCTGTGATAAGTTCCAACTCTCTGGATGATGAGGATGAGGATGATGTGACTGTTGGGGACTCCTACTACTTTGAAGATGAACCTATCGACGATAGTGATGATCATTTAGAAAGTCACATTGTCAAAGCACATAAAATGACACCTCAGAAGAAGGAAGTACATGCTGTTTTTACTGTCTAGCGAGAGAAAGAAAGAGAGAGAGAGAGAAAGAGAAAGAGAAATTTGTACGACGAGGACATTTTTTATTTGTTTTGAATTTTTTTTTCTTTATATAATCACTATTGTTGTTCTTCCAGGAGTTGTGTGGTGCGACGGTGGAAGAACGTGTACCCTTGCGATGGGTTAGATGATGATGAATCACACATGCTTTGTATAGTTACCAGGAAGATTAGATGAGAGTTGAGGGTATTTGGTTGCCCTATAACCTGTACGTATTTAAAGAGGTTCAAGAACCCAATTGTGGGGATATAATATGGGAGGAATTGTATTGTTTGCATTATTAGCAAAGAAAAAAAAAAGAGGGAGAGGGCGTGAAAAAAAAAAAAAAAAAGACTGATAACGACCTATACGGTCGTTATGTGTTTGTACGAATCATTTATATATTTGTTTTTTTTTTTTTCTAATATGTTTTTTCTTCTTTGGTTTTTCTTTCCTTTCTTCCTTAAATATATATATATTGCTGTCCCATATGTCTGTATTTGGAGACCTTGTGGTGGGTGGGGAAAAAAAAAAGAAGGATTACACCATGGCTACAAGTAGGCAGCATGATCATTGTATGAAACTACTTTCCTCTCATAATTTGAGAGATCGTTATCTTTATACCGAAATACTACTGGAACAGAGCCGCTTTTCACGAACACCACCTCCTGTGAAGTGTTCAACAACAACAACAACATATACGCCAGCATACAAGTCCTTGAGAACATCACGGTTGAGTTTTCATCAAATATCCTCCCCCTCAAGTGAAGGTTTTACACATACATGGCACTCTGCTGGTAAAGCTGGTAGAAGTAATTACTTTTCTGTTCCAACCTCAAATCTTTCACGTAGTTCATTAATGGAATTGGAAGCTCGACGAGAAGAAAGACGGAGGATTGAATCTTTACGGCGTAAAATAGATAATGAATAAACCCTCATTTCATTTGCATTACACAACCACGCACTCATATATATATTTATATTGAGGGGATATAATGAGGAGTAGGTTAGTGAGAAGATGAAAGAAAGAGTGAGGAGTGCTATGGTCTTGTTACTTGTACTAATAATATATATTATTTTTTTTTTTAACTTTCTTGTACACTTTGAGATTTGGTATGCAGTTCACCCATAATTTATTACTCCTTTCATTGCTGTAGACACTTGATTACTACTTGTCAGGTAGTAGAATACACAGGGAAGCAGTAGGAGTTTATTATGTTCTTGATATTGTTCTTTTTTTTCTTTGTTTTTTTTTTATTTGTTTAATGATATCATTGAAGAATTTATAGCGCTGATATATTGTTGTTGTTGTTTTCCGTTTATTGTGTTATTACTGTTTTTAAAGTTTAGTTTTTTTTTTTTTTTTTGCGTGACTTCTTCTATTCAAAGTAAAACAAACGACAACAAAGAAAAATAAATAAATATATATATAGATATATATATTTATATCTGGAGCTCCTTTTTTTTTGTCGGTACGCTCTTAATTGATGGATAAGGAAGTGAATGGTTTCTCGGGGAGAATTGGGTATCCCGCCGCAAAGGAAACTCATGCTCAACTCTCTCGTTTGTTGGATGTTCGTGCCGGCCGTAAAAATGTAGACGGAGGACGATCGCCGTGTTTGATAGCGTTTGAGATCTCCACACGACAACAGCGGTATATGAAGGCGGCACTAAACGCTATACGGCCCATTGGTAACACACGTTTGCCTTACTTTCAGGCGGATTATCTTTTAGAAACTAGTGAGTTCTACCCAACCCTAAAGTGGAAGGAAGTAGCAGAGTGTATAAATAGTGGTCCAGCCGTTGAAATATATTTTTATATATATGATAGTAAACGTATGACTCCAAATGATTATGAAGAATATTATCAACGAGTTATTAAAGATGAATATAAAGATATTCTTGGATTTTTCACAACTGTGGATGGTCTTGTTCCGTTAGTGGATTATCTGCATGCCAGACACTTTGGTGGGATGCCACCCCCTACTACCTTTCTTACTCCACAGGGAAGAATGTCAAGTATACAGAGAGTTGGGGATGGAAGAAGTGTAGATGCAGAAACAAGAGGAACAGCAACAGTAACAAATCCATGCAAACATCGAACACGTATTCTTTATGGAAATGATGTGGAAACTTCTGTAAAACGTCGTCAAGATAAATACAGTATGCAACTTACTTTGCGAGATCATGGTTTGGCATATATTCGAGGAACTTCTGGATATTCTTCAGATGAATTAAAACAATGGAGAAGTAAAGAAGGTATTCCTTTTCCTGTTATTGTTAAACCTGTAAGTGGTGGTGGTTCTGAATATGTTTCACTTTGTCGTAATGATAATGATATTGATACAGCTTTTCTCTTATGTAACGATGCGAGTACCGTACAATGGACACAAGCCTCTCATATGGTACTTCAAGAGTATATAGAGGGACAAGAGTATGTGGTTAATGTTGTCAGTTATAATGGACGACATGCTGTTTCGGATGTATGGAAAAGTTGGAAGTTTCCTGCTGAATTAACTATGCCACGAAACATTACAGATTTATATGGAGATTCTAAATCATCTCATCAAACAAAAACTCCTATTTCTTCCTCTTTGGAATGTAATACTACAGCATTATTGTATGATCGACTTGAATTTGTACATAATCTGGCTGAATTACATGAAGAGAGTGAAGAACGACGTGTTGTATCATATGTTCTTCAATGTATTGATGCTTTGGGTATGCGGCAAGGGAGTTCACATTGTGAAGTTCGTGTGGATTACAGACCTGGAAGTAAGAATAAGGATAAACCTGTTCTTATTGAACTTAATGCAAGAGTACTTGGCGATACTCCCCGTTCAACACCTTTTGTGGGTTATGATCAAATAATGCTTATGGTATATTTGGCTTATTGTGCAGCATGTATACCTGAAGATCACCTTTTATGTGGTAGTGGAAATGGTATAAGTAGAAATGGTAGTAGTTCAGGTAGTAATATGAAAAGTAATGAAGTAAATAAAATGAATGATACTCGCAGTATGCTCCCATGGCCACCTGTACCACTTCTTTATCGTTCACTCTCATCCAATACTACATGTCATGTGATTTTTTTACGTACGAAAGAAGAATCATATTTCTGTACAACTGGTTTAAATTATTTGAGAAAATTACCTACATTTAAATATATTTCAAGGAATGCCATCTTTGATGGACAAAATAGGTTAAGTTATCGATACCTTCTTAGAAAAACAACAGATCTCTTAACCTCACCTTGTGCGTGTGTAATGGAAGGTACTGAAGAGGGTATTCGTCGAGATTATGCGATTATTCGTGAAATGGAGAATAAAGATATCAGTTCCTGGAATGTATTCCTAGATAATGCACTCGTTGCTAAAGGATTGGATGTGCTGTGTTTAACGAAATCCGCCGACCGTGTCTCTGCTCGGAATTCCCCTGCTGCCACTAAGAATAATAACAACAGTAATAACAATAACAATAAGTACAGCAGTGATCTGTTGGAGCGGGGCGCTACACGGAAAGCTGCAGTTGAAATGGTAAAGCAAATCTTTTCTGTGGAGCCTGTACTCTACGTACCGGTAAGTTACGTGAATAAATTGGAGCTTCTTGGTCTCTTTTATCTCCTCGATGACAATACAAACGCGGCATTGTACTCTTGATCTGGTGAATGGATACTGTGTAAAGTTGAACCTAAAGTGGGTGGGAGGAGAGAGGGGAGAGGGGTGTGATAGTATAGTGGGAGATTCTAAAGATATATATATATATATATATATATATATATATATATATATATCACTTGCGTGGTAATAAGTACGGCAAAGGAAGTAAAAAGAAAAAAAAGATTTCACTGAGCGTCTTTTTTTGCCGTTTTTTTTTTTTGCTTTTCGTTTTCCCGTTTTTGCATTTTTTTTTTTTTTCGTCAGTCTGATGATGGGTAAGGTGGGTCACGGTTAACTCATGTTTTCTGGATATTATTTGCTTCGTTACTCTATTTCACTGTTGTTATTTGTGTTTGTTTTATTATTATTGTTTGTTTTTCGTCATTCGAAAAACTGTGAAGAAATATGAAATGAGGGCTGATCTAATTCTGTTTCTTCCGTCGTATGCCTTTGCTGTCTCTATGTTTTTAATTGTGTGAAATGTGTTTTGCTGCAGAGAGTGAATAAATCTACTGCTTTTCTTTCTTGTTGGGTTGTTGTTGTTTTTTTCTCTTTTTCTCCTCCCTTCCCCTATCCCTTTAGGAGTACCTTCACACCGTCTGTTGTTTTTCTTTCTTTTCTCTCTCTGTGTGTGAGTAGATGGGGGATAGAGATCGTACTCATTGTGTTCAGTCGTAGTTTTTTTTTTTTTTTTTCTTAGAGGAAGCGAGTTGTGCACATTCTCTAATTATTATTATTATTATTATTATTATTATTATTATTATTATTATTAAACAGTATATTTATTGGTGTGCGGAACTATGAGTATAGAAGTAATGAAAACCAATCCACCTCCCCCCTCTCCTTTTTTTTATTATTATTATGTTTTTTTCTCTTTTATGGGCTTTTGAGTAGGGAATGATATGGCCTTATGTTTGTTGATGTCATTGCTATTGAATATCCTTTCTCTCACTTTATCTATTAATGAATATTCTCTCAAAGGGTATGTTTTGAACAGCCCAATAATTCCCATTCCTCTACGAATTCGTGTACGGTGGGGAGGGAAGATGGGTTTTAAGAGGCTTTCTTCAGTAATCCCCCTTTTTTTTTCTTTTTCTTCAGTACGTATGGATAATGATTTGTGAGGAGTTTATTTTGAAAACAACACTATCCCAGCTCTTATATACTGTTCTGGTAATTAAGATGCTGAAGGAGATGGGGAAGTGATGAGGTGTGTTGTTGTCTTTTTTTTTCGCTTTTTCTACTTATTATTACTATTATTACTATTATTATTACTCTCTTTGGATGTTCTTAGGAGAACTAGGGTTTAGACTATTCATTCCTTCACCTTGCTTATTTATTTTATTTTCCCTCCTATTATTTCTCACCACCAGGATTCATCTGAAAAGAGTGTTATACATATATATATACATAGACAATATATTAACAAATGACAGCACTAACGGCTGTTGCTGTAGTTGTTTGTGGATCATCCGGTACAGGAAAGACCACAATTGGCTCTCAACTCGCACAGTCAATTGGCTGGCGCTTCGTAGACGCGGATGATTACCACCCATCAAGCAATGTGCACAAGATGGCATCCGGCATCCCACTCGATGACAATGACCGTCTCCCATGGCTACAACGGCTGCGGCATGAGGTGATTGAGAATATTAAACCAACATCTACTACTACTATTACTACTACTGGAGCTGCTGATAATAATAATGATAATAATACTAATAATAATAGTACAGGGAAGGATGAAAAGGAAGAAGGTGGTGGTGGTGTGGTGATTGCATGCTCGGCACTGCGCAGAAAGTATAGAGATGTGCTTCGTGGTAGTGAGTCGAATAACACTAAACACAACGTGACTGTTTTCTTTGTGGAACTGGTGGGTGATATTGCAGTTGTGGCGCAGCGATTGCAGGGACGCCAACATGCATACATGCCGCCTACTTTGTTAACATCGCAGTACGCCATTTTAGAGCCGCTGCAGACTGAGGAGGAATTGGGGATGAAAGTATCGGTGGAATTGGAACCACAAGAGATGGTACATGCCGTAGTGGTAGAACTAAGGCAGAGAGGTCTACTCCAACGTTAGTGCATATACATGGGAGATGGATTCTTCTTTGCGGTTTGATTAAAGCCACTCACGGCAATTTGAAATATCGGGGATATTTATGATGGTATGTTTTTTTTTTTTTTTTGATGATGTTGTTGTTGTTTTTTTTTTTTCCTGATCTGAATATAGGAATTAATGGTTTTGTTAATTTTTCATACATGCGTGAATATTATTATTATTTTTTTTTTTTTTTCGTTTCCTTCTTTATTTTTTGTGGACTCTTTCGGCGCGCTACCCGATTATTATTATTATTAATATCTCTCATACTCTAAAGGAAATTAGAAAAAACAAAACAACCATTGTGTGCGAATACGAAATACACGTAAAGGAAAAAAAAAGAAAAGAAAAAAACCTCCCGTACAAACCCACACACGCAGTCACACACGTACACTCCTATATATATACATATATAAAGGTATTACATACATACGGTCAAACATTACCATTCTCTAATGGCGGCTAAAGAGTATGAAGGCACAGCGCGGCTCTCACTTGATGCCGTTGTGGGATTTGGTGGCCGTGTGCCCAACAGTGTCATTGCACACCCCGATGGTGAACATTTGGTGTACGCACTGGGAGCGTGTCTTGTGATTCAGAAATTAAATGATCGCACGGCCTCTGACTTTCTGTATGGACACAATGATATGATCAGCTGCTTCACCGTGAGCAACAGTGGGCGATATGTGGCTTCAGGTCAAATGACACATCCCGGATTTCAGGCAGATGTCTGCATTTTTGATTTTGCAAAACGTCGTATGATTCATCGTATGATTTTACATAAAGTGAAGGTTCAAGCTTTGGCGTTTTCAAGTAATGAACAGTACTTGGTCTCTATTGGTGGTGTTGATGATAAAGCAGTTGTGGTATGGGATGTCTCTACAGGACGACCACTTTGTGGAGCCCCAGCACATCACACAGAGTCTAAAGCGGTTGCATTCTTTAATAACAGTAATGAAAAACTTATTACAGCTGGTGTCGGATCACTTCGTGTTTGGACAGTTGATCCAGTGGACCGAAAAATGAATGCAGAAGATGTTAGTTTGGGTAATATTCGTCGTTCCATTACTACTATTGCTGTGGAATCTACAGACCGTTATGCCTATTGTGGAACTACATCAGGTGATGTTTTATGTATTCTTTTAGAAAGGAATGCTAATACATGTAAAATGAGTGGACCACAAAATAAACTTTCAGGAGGTATTGTTTCTATGAATTTTAATGAATCTGGTGATGTTTTGGTGGGAAGTGGTACTGGTGAATTAACTCTTCTTTCCAAGATTAATTTAACCGTATTGAAACAAGTTTCTGTACAAGGTGCTGTTACTGGTATTGCATTGGTTCCACAAGGATATATTATTGGTACGATGGAAAGTAATGTATATCTTGTTGAAAGTGGTAATTTCCATGCAGAATTACGTCTTACTTGTCACAGTAATACTGTAAATGATGTGGTTTTCCCTGAAGGTTTCAGTGCTCTATTTGCGACATGTTGTGGTTCTGATATTAGAGTTTGGAATGCTTCAAATACCAATGAACTATTACGTATTCAAATTAATGGTCTCTTATGTAACTGCATTCAATTCACAAAGGATGGTTCTATGATAGTATCTGGATGGGATGATGGTAAACTTCGTGCCTTTGGTCCTCAATCAGGTAAACTAGTCTTTGCTGTTAATGATGCCCATAAAAAAGAAGGGATAAAAACTGTGAATGGAAGTCCTGCAGGAGTGACAGCAGTTTGTGCTGATCATTCATCACAGCGTATTATTTCTGGTGGCGCAGATGGTCTTGTACGAGTATGGTTGGTACAAGGTAATAATTGCGTATTGGAAGCTTCTATGAAAGAACACAAAGCAACTGTAAATGCCATTTGTATTTCAGAAGATAACACAGAGTGTGTTAGTGCCAGTGATGATGGCAGTTGTATTGTGTGGGATTTAATTCGACATGTTCGTCGAGATGTTATTTACTCTCAGACAAGATTCCGTGCGGTGGAGTACTTTATAGACGGAAGTCAACTTCTCACCACAGGAACAAATAAAAACATCACTTGGTGGGATGTGGTGGACTGTGGGGCCATTCGCGAGATCCCTGGCAGCAAAACAGGGGAAGTGAATAGTTTATCCATCGCCGCCGACGGCCGCTTCTTCGTCACTGGCGGTGATGATCGCATTGTGAAGGTGTGGGGATATGATGAGGGCGTCTGCGTGGCGGTGGGACTCGCCCACAGTTGCAATATCCGCAAAGTGCGGGTCTCGCCTGATGGAAAGAAAATTGTTTCCGTTGGCGATGAGGGGGCCATTATGATTTGGTCCGTCGGCGAACTCAAAATAAATGCACTCTAACTACACACATATATACACACAGTTATCATCATTATCATCATCACTATCATGATCGTTATCATCTTTTGTGCTAAACGAGATGATGAGGAAGAGAGGGGTGAGATGCGAATGGAAGAAGGAGGATATATATATATATATATATATATATATATATGTATATATATATATATATGTCTGTGTGTGTTTGGTTTTACTATTTTTTTTCTTGTTGTGTGCGTTTTTTTTTTTTCTCTTATTTTACTTTTTCTCATGTACCAAGAATAAAAGAAAAGTGGAAACTCAGCGGATATAGACAACGCATCAAAGAAAAAATTGGTATGGCCTGAAATAAAAAAGGAAAACAAAAGTTCAAAGAAATGGAACTATATTATAGATGATGAGAGTTATCAACCCTCTCAAGAAGGAAAAAAAAAAAATCCCGCAGGTAATATAAGAAATACCATGAGTAGACAGAAAGAAGAAAAGGAGGGAGGTGAATGGAAAAAAGTATTCAATATCAAGAACGATGACTCTGTGAAATAAGCGAAAGGGAAAGAAAGTGTGAAGTTCCCACTTAATTATAGAGTGATCTGGGAAGAAATAACTACAACCAAACGGAAAGAATAAGAATAAAAAAAAAACAATACGATAAACAATCACCTAAAGAAAGAGTCAATGGAGAAAAGATATAAAGAATGAGAAAGTGAGAAAGAGAAAGAGAGAGAGAGGGGAAAAAATGGTGATGAGGAAAGGGAGTAGAAAACAAAGTCTAGTCTCTTTACCTAATTACTTTATAGGGTTCCATGATAAAGTATTCATTTTTGTTTCCTTTATCTTCCTTTTTGTACCTTCTCAATTTCCTTTTTTTTTTTTTCTTTGGTAGAGGAAGAGGTCAGGAAACTTTCTGTGCTTACCTGATATTATTACCAATTTGTTCTCACTTGCGTCTCGTTCTCTCTTTTTTTTCATTTTCCTTCTGTTTTTTTTTTTTTTCTTTCTTTCCTCATATTGGTCGTTGCTATTACTACTACTATTACTATTATTACTGTGCCCTTCAATTTGTAAGACGCAGCTCTTCCCAGTATCAAATGTAATAAGGTACGTGTATGTATGTATGTATATACACATATTGTTGGCGGTTGAATTGCAATATGAAAAGGTCGTTTCTTTTCTTTTTTCCTCATTGCTCTAGAGAGCTTTATGTAACTACGATATATATATATATATATATATATATATATATATATCCCTATTATTACTGTTTCTTACAAATGTATATCTAGGAACCATACATAATGGTGTTTTTTTTTTCTTTTCTTTTCTTTTGGTGGTGTCTTTCCTGTCATTTGAACCAATTGAAGATTATTAACTGCGTTTTTTATTTTTCTCGTTCTTTTTGTCATTTTTTGTTTTTTTTTTAGTGTTTCTTCTAATCATTGTAGTTTCTCATAGTATTGGATATTTTGACTAGAAATGGCGCAGAACATAAATACAACTGAAGGAGACCAGAATATAGATGTAAATAGGAATAATTCACAGGAAGATGATGGTGGAATTCAAAACTCTATTTATCAACAGTATGTCTTTGTTTCAGCTAAGAGTCTGCGGATAGATAAGTTCCGTCTTGAGAATGTCGCCATGTGTTTTGCCACCTTTTGCTCCATTATATTTTCCATTGTCGCATTAGCAACTCCCATAACTCACCTTAAGGAAAACAATATTGAAATTTCAATTACTGCTTGGGGTATAAAAAGATGTATACAATCAAACTGTAAATGGAATTCTATTGACTCCATATGTCCTATATTTGCTTCAGCTATATCCTTATTTGTTGCCATGATCTTTGTACATTTGTTCTTTGCTCTTACGGCGTTTATAATCATTGGTTTTATGGTATTTGGCCGTATAGTGTGGTCTAAGTATTTAGGTATAGTTTTTGCCTTTTTCTCTTTAGTGTTGGGAATTGTAGATGCACTCACTGCTGTGAGTATTCAGCTTACTTACCTTTGTAGTGACATTCCGCTGGACCGTATGGGGTTCCGATATGGTCCTGCCGTTATAGTGATGTTCACAGATATCATTCTGTTGGGTTTGACTAGTATAGTATATATTGCCCGTCTTTGCTGTTTCTGTACTCCTCGCTACTTTACAGAGTAGACAGAAAGAAAGAAAGGGAAAAGAAAAAAGAAAAGAAAAAAAAAAGGATTTTGTTTCGAAATAATAATAATAATAATAATAATAATAATAATAATAATAGTGGCAATGATAACAGATGGCAATATATATATATATATCATTCATTTATTTCTTCTTTTTATTTATTTATTTATTGTACCCATTTGTTATAAGGCTATTCAATGATTTTCTGAAATGTTATGCACTAATGAGCAAACGGAAATGTGTTTTACTTTTGTTTGCTCTCTCTTTTTTTATTATTTTATTTTATTTTTACTTCTTCTGTTTATACAAAACTACACCAAATGATGATGTCACTTGTTAACCACCATTACTGCAGAGCATTTCTGCTAGTTAAGAACAGAGTCTCGCATAGAGACAGCAAAGAAAAAAAAAAAAGAAAAAAAAAATAAAAATAAAATAAACAATGAAAACAAAATATGAGCAGATTCACTGTGCTTGCTATTATTCAAATAAATGCGTCTGACTCATATATTACTTCTGAGATCTGTTTTTTTGACAATTTACTTGATGATTTGGTGGATATTCTATCTTTAAATGATGAGAACATCCGAAACGCTCTTGGGTTTTGCGCTCTGTATAGACACAGACAAACAGGTAGAGAGAGAGAGAGAGAGAGAGGGAGAGAGAGAGTTAGAAAGAAAAGGATTGTACATGTAGTGCCATGACAAGTATCATTATTCCTCGTTTTTCTTCTTTTGCTTTTTTTTTTTTTCTTAATTCTTTCTCTACAATAGTCTAGTTCTCTAAGTACATATAAATAAAAAGAGAGAAAGAAAGAAACATGCTGCGCCGTACTTTTCAGTCTTTGGGCAAAGTGCTTGTCGTTGCGGAGGTGTACAACGGCAAAGTTACCGCTGCCACGTTGTCAGCCGTCACTGCGGGATTGAAAGTTGGGCCCGTCAGTGCTCTTGTGGCCGGTAAAAATGGAGAAAAGACTGCTGCTGATCTTGCCAAAGTAAAAGGTGTAGCGGAGGTACTCGTGGCGAAGGGCGATCACTACGATAATGGTTTGCCGGAGGAGTACGCACCCCTCATTGCGGCCGTGGCGAAGGATGGTTACTCACATGTCTTTGCTCCCAGCTCCGCATTTGGAAGGAATGTACTCCCGCGTGCGGCCGCAAAGGCGGATGCGATGCCAATAACAGATGTGACGGATGTAAAAGACGCATCTACGTTTGTGCGGCACATGTACGCCGGCAATGTTGTCTGCACCGTCACTTCTTCCGATAATGTGAAGTACGCCACTATTCGCGGCACCAGTTTTGAGCGGGCGGCGGTGGATGGCGGCAGTGCGGCGGTGAAAGACGTCGCGTCGGTGCCGCCCGCCGTGGGAACCTCCAAGTGGATTCAAGACGTGGTGGAGACTAGCGACAAGCCGGATCTGCAGACCGCCGCTAACGTGATTGTCGGCGGACGTGGATTGAAGAATGCGGAGAACTTCAAATTATTGTATGAACTTGCACAACCGTTAAAGGCAGCCGTGGGGGCAACACGTGCGGTGGTGGACGCCGGCTATTGCCCGAATGAAATGCAAATTGGACAAACCGGTAAAACAGTGGCGCCGAACTTTTATCTCGGCTGTGGCGTATCGGGAGCCATTCAACACGTGGCGGGGATGAAAGACTCAAAGGTTATTGCTGTGATTAACAACGACGCCGATGCGCCGTTTTTTCAGGTGGCGGATTACGGTTTAGTGGAGGATCTCTTCGTGGCGGTGCCGAAACTCACGGAAATGGTGAAGAAGTAGAGTAGTTTCACCGCTTACAAAAAAAAAAAAAAGAAGACTTGAGCGAAGAAAAGAAAAAAAGGGGGGTGGAGTGTTCAGAAATATACCCGTGTGAAGTGGGTGGAAAAAAGAAAAAAAACAATTACAAAGAGGGTTCAGAAGGAAAATAGTTGGATGAGGGAAGAGAGAAGATATATATATATAAACTCTCTGAGGAGCGGATATTGGTTTAAAACCATGTGAAAATGACAAGATACTCGGTGGAAATAGGGTAGAGTTATGTTGTCATTCATCTTTTTTTTTTTCTTTCTTGATGTAGTTCTTTTTTTTTATCTTTGCGAGCGATTTCTCTTTAGTAGTTTTGATGATTACAGTGTGTTTTTATTTCTACCAATTAAACAAAGAAGAAGAAAAAGGAAGCAATACGGTGAGACTCATGCCTTGATGTCCTCACTCTGTATTTGTTTGTTTCTTTCTTTGTTTCGGGTGTTAGTCTTTTCTTTTCTATCATATTTTTCATTTATAAAATACCCCTGATGATTTTAATCTCAGTCTCTCTCTATCTCTATCTCTTACTGATACACATATATTATTATTATTTTTACTTTTTACTTTTATTTTCTTTACTCATGCATTGTAACAAAAATAAAAATAAAAAGGAAGGTAGATTCACTACAACAGTCAGAGATAAAAAAGATAAAATAAAAAAAGATAAAATAATGTTTCGTTTCAGTAGACGACCACTTGACAAGGTCCCTTTTGCAACACTCTTTGGGTATAACACTATTCTTCAAAATGTATTTTCGGCACCTGTTCAGAAAGAGGCAATTGTGGTAGAGCTTCCAGGGAAAAAAGTCGAGAGTTACACATATGGAAGACTTCAAAAGGATGTACTTTCAATGGCAAACGTTTTTACACAGAGAAGAGAAACTGTAATGCATGCACATGAAATGCCATCACTTAGCTGGTTACAGACACCTCGACCAGATGATGTACATAGTGTCTTTTCTGATAATGATGGTGATGATGGGATATCAAGTTTTGAATTCAGAAAAGATGATGGAAGATATAATGTGGCTATACTAGGTGAAACTGGTTATTCATTTGTTGTCTCACTTCTAGCAGCATGGTCTCTTAATCAAATGGCTGTTCCTTTGTCAGTGGCACAGAAATACACAACAGAATTATCTTATATTCTTGAGCATAGCAAAAGCAGAACCGTAATGGGTGATATGATATTATTAAAAGCAAAATTTCCTACAGAATACGATATGCTTATGGTTGGAAATTTAACTAGCCTAAGAGAATTACGAGCCGCATCACCTAATACTTATAATGTGGAAACTATGTTTGATGTTAAAACAATTCTTGGTCAAATTCAACAACGACGTGAAAGGGCTGGATCCGAAACAGAAATGCTACACCCAGAGCATCTCCTATCAGAGGAAGAAAGACAACATATGAATGATGCTCATGATATATTAGATCGATTGGCTAAAGAAAAAGGCGCATCTGAAGAACTTCGTGAGGCTTTAAGGCAAGAAATGATACGTGAACACTTTAAAGCCCATTGTGTTGTTACAGATGCTGGTGATGGATCCGGTTTATATTATGATACGGATCATTTGGATTCACTTAATCCTGTTCATCGTCGATGGGTGGAAGATTATACCTCGCGTCCAAGCAAACATGATGATTGTGTAATGATTTATACCTCAGGAACCACTGCAAATCCAAAAGGTGCAGTACATACACATGCTAGTGTTAGTAATATGGTAAATGTATTACAGTCTGCTTGGGAATGGTCAGAAAATGATACGATTCTTCACATGTTACCAATGTATCATATTCATGGCCTTGTGAATATTCTTTTATGCTCATTAGCATCAAATGCTCGTTGTATCTTAACAAAAGCAGATGATTTAACTCGTATAGCCCGTCGTTTAGAACGAGGAGATATTTCACTTGTTATGGGTGTACCTACTATCTATACAAAAATGATTGCTGCCATTCGAAAAGAAATGTCTCCTATTGAACAAGAAGGATTTAAAAAAATTGTATCAAGCAAAATACGACTAATGGTTTCTGGTAGTGCACCACTTCCAGTTCCTATTCTTAATGAATTTCGTGAAATAAGTGGTCATACATTATTAGAACGATATGGTATGACTGAAATTGGAATGGCATTTAGTCAACCTCTTCGACCTATCTCTAAACGTATTCCAGGAACTGTAGGAATACCGCTTCCAACTGTACGAGCATTTGTACAAACCACAGTCGTGGAATCAGACTCAACAAAAGATGAAAAGACAGAAACTACTATTGATAATAAAACAAAAGAAGAGTATGATGAAATTGGTCATCTCGCTATTGCTTCTGAATCATTATTTGATCGGTATTGGAATAATCCGGTGGCAACAAAGAAAGAGGTTGTTGTGAGCCAAGAAGGTCATCGCTACTTTAATACAGGAGATACTGTTGGAGTACGAAAACCTCTTAACAGTGATGAGGATGCTGTATTTACAATTCTGGGTCGCTCAAGTGTGGATATTATTAAATCACGTGGATATAAAATATCTGCGTTAGAAATAGAAGCTGTTCTGTTATCACGTAAAGATCTCTTCTTTGAGATTGCCGTTGTGGGGTGTACAGACAACACTTTGGGAGAAATGATAGTGGCTATCATTGCACCACAACCTACTGTACTGCAGAAGTGGAATATCCCATCTGATTTTGACCGGTTTGAGTCAACAGAATTAAATAATGAACTAAAGGAAGTGGCTTCTGCTCTTCTTGCACATTATAAGTGCCCAGAGAGGTTTATTATTCTCCCAGAGATTCCACGGAATCCTACAGGAAAGGTTAACAAGAAAAGTCTCAAGGAAAAGCTCTCCCTGAACTGAAGAAGATGAGATGTACACGTGGAATCTAAAAGAAAAAAAGAGTATATATATATATATATATATATATATATATGCTTTTATCTTTTTTTCGTTTCTTCGAAATAAAACACTATTAAATATGATTCCCTGCACCTCACTCAACTCAACAAAAGTAAACATAACGAAAGGAACGTTAATAATAGTGTTTCTAGGATTGATTATCGTTTAGGGAAGCGTTGATTCCTCATATCATTCTTTTCTTTTTTTTGTTTTTGTTGTTGTTGTTCTTCTTCTTTCCGTCTTGAATTCTTTGAGTGAGTTGCGTTACTTCACATAGTTTTTTTTTATTGTTACTCTTATTTCGTTTCTTTTTTTTCTCGTTCTCTCTCTCTCTCTCTCTTTCTTGACAAATTGAAGATAGAAAAATAAATAAATCAATTGAAAAAAAAAGGTAAAACCGTGGCAAAACTGGTGTTTGATAACCAATAAAAACTAATTTTTTTTTTATAGATTTTTATTTTTATTTTATTTTTTTTCCTTCTGATTTTACTCCACTCATCAAGTGAGTGCGGGATAAGAGGCAATATCAATGAATAAAGACGAAAATAATCATGGCGGTGGTCTGCACTCAAGAGAAAATGTGTTGGAACACATTTTTGAAAGTGTAGAGCAAATGCGGAATCAACGGAGTGCGTGGAATGAAGAACTAGGAGATTTTTTTCTCACGGAGGCTAAACAGAAGCGAGAAACGGAATCTCTGACGAGGCGTGTAAAGGCTGGTCAAGCGATTACAGAAGCGGGTGGGGCTTTTCATAAATGGATGGAACGACGTGTAGGGTTTGGTCTTGGGGAAGAAATGATACGAGAATGGTTTCATATTGATACGCTATTAGCATTAACTCCATTTGTAGCCTTTGTCCCTTGTCCACGTTCACTCTCTGAAAAGGGAAAGAAAGAATTAGTACAAGCCGTGGATGCGTTAGAACTCATACGATTTATGGTTCAAACAGTACCGGTGCATTTTCCACTCTCAAAGATTGCACCAACATTTGTTTCTTCACCTTATCATCAACATGAGACGGAACGTATATCGAAATCTAATCTTGGGGATTTATCGTATGTTGGATTACCTTGTACATATGGAGGTGATGCGTTAAATCTTATTGCAAATGATGTTTTCTTATCTTGTGCACTTTACCGAACTCCTTGTCTTTTTCTTAATGATCATGTACCACGTGTCTCACTATGTATTCATTCTATTACAGTTGGTGGATTATGTGTGGCTGCGGAAGTGGCATGTAATATTTATATCGCTGAGAAATTAAACCTGGATGATATTATTCTGGAGTGTAAAGAATCTTCTGAGGAGATAACAGCATTGGCATTAGCATTAAAAAATTTTGTGGAAGGACAAATTGTTCCATCTATTGGAAAACGTTCCTTTCATGCTTTATTACTTGGTGAATTACCCATAGGAGAAAAAGATTCTTTAATAACATCTAATACACACTTCTCTTTGTTGAATTTAGATACACTGGATGAGTGTGAATTTGAGTGTTTTACACAAGATGATATATTTACTATAGCTCGGAGAATGACGAATGCCCATGATGAGAATAAAGTTCTTCCTACTGTATTGCGTTTCTTAAAGCGACGACCTCTCACGGGATGCAAGTCTGAGATTAAACCACATGAAATCCCAAAAATGAAATCCATCGAATGAGGTGTTAAAACACCCCTCAGAAGAAATTATCGTCTGATATATATATATGTGAAAAGTGATTGGAAATTCATTTCTAATTATAGACACCCAAAATAAAAAAAATGAAAAAAAAAAACGAATGATACAACTTTTCTTCAATGACATGCTATTCAGTGGTATTATGTTATTTCTCTTTGTTTTTATTGTTACTATTTGATGTATCGTATTACGTTATGGTATAGAGTGTATTCTTTCCCTCTATTCTTTTTTTTTTCCATTTATTTACATACAACTTTCTGTGTATACATATTGTGTATTTATTCTCTACTCAATCTCACTCTCTCTATTTCTCTATCTAACATTAATGTAAAAATAAATAAATAAATAGTAGGCTTTCCTCTTAATGGATGTCAGAGAAGAATACGTGGGAAGTGAGGAGCGTAGGACGTTCTTAACAAATGATCTTCTTAGAGACATGGTGGGAATATATTTACGATCTATTGGAATGAATGAAGTGGCTACCAAGATGTACGCTGAGGCAAAGACCATACATAATAATAAATCAGAAGCCGATGAGACTAACGAAAGATTACTGTTATTACTTATGAATAGATGTGCGGTACCGCGACCGACAACTTCTCACAGTATCCCACCATGTGAGTTGGAGTGGATTTTATCTCCTCATACCACTACAAGAGCAGTCATACGTCGTTTACTCTCTAATGCCAAAAAGAAATTAACACGGCAATTTCACTCCATGCATTTACCACGCCCAGATGAACTCTCTCAACAACACATATTATACTCCAATCATGTAAATATGTGGTCACCGCAGGATGATGCAGATGCTTTATATGTGAAAGGAAAAAAAGGAAAAGGACCTGGAATGCTTCTCTTTGGTACATTAAATCAACTCATAGAAGAATTAACACATGTAAGTGTATTACCACTTTCTTCCCTCTCTGAGGAAAAAGTATTAGCACAAGAAAAGTTTACATTTACATTTTTACGTCAACATCGTTATTTTGCTCTTTCTCATACTGTACTTGCAAAGTTGATGGAACGTTTTCTTCTCCCATTCTCTATAAAACTTACATTTGAGCATTTTGAGGGACATGGTATCTCTATACACGCCCCAGGTACCTCTCTTTCTAGAATTATTTCTACTTCACAAGTAACAAATAATGTTACTGAGAATAAAGAAGAAAATAATAATAATCATAATTATCATAATCATAATCCATTAAGTCGCTTCTCACCTAGTGCTTCACTATGGTTATGTGTATATCGTAAAATACAATTGCGCGTGTTATCTGTTTTAACACTTTGGTTGCATAAATATCCTCAACACTTTGATGAAGAGATGCGTCAATGTCTTAGTCTCTTCCTAGAAGACGCTTGCTATACTTCTCAACCATGGTCTGATTGTCCTTCTCAGTTAACAGAAATGGCAGAGTTTTTACGGTGTTATTTAACAGAGAAAGATAATAAATCATTACAGAGAGAACAAGAGTGTAGTTCCATAAAATGTTCTTGTCAGTCCTTCTGCCAGATCCCACCAACATTGGAATCATTTCCAATAACCTGTACAAAAAGAAATACACATCAAACCAATTCATCTATAAAAACTTCTTTAGATGAACCTCTATCAATTCTTTCATTAACGAATACAAAAGATTTTACTATACAAGGTGAATCTCTTGATGATACTTTTATTACAAGTGCAAAAGAAGTTTTACAACTCTTTATGTCAGTATCAGTAGATGATTATGCTACAACTCTTACAAGTCTTCATCGTGAACTTTTTGCTTCTCTACAAGGAGAATCTTTACTGCATATGACATATCGTTCTTCTGGGGTTTATTTATGTTCTACTTATTTTCGTCATTCTTCGCTAGGGATATTTTTATCAACTTCCTCAGATCTCTCTGCATGGGTAGTGTCAGTTCTCTTACATTCTGCTGTTGTTGATAGTCATGAATTACGTCATTTAAGAGTTACAACGTCACCAGGGGAGAAGTTTATAAATGTTTATAGTTGTATGGTAGATCTTGTAGTTGCTTTACTACGTTTGAATAATTTACATGGAGCTATTGGTATATATAATGGATTACAACATCCGTTTATTCAGCGTTTAATGGAACACCCTCGTCTCTCACCACTCTTTCCTGTTGCCAAACTTCAGAACATTTCATACTTGGGTTCCATTCTCCGATACGATAGTGAGAAGAATAATAGTGAGATAAATGAAGATGAAACGGTGAAATTTCTTGAGAATTATTTGGGTGGTCTCTTTGATGCCGATATCCACCCACCAGTTCCTCCTATTCAACCTTACCTTAAACAGTTAAATCGACTCCAGGAAGAAATGCCATCCTTTTTAACTGTACGTAAAAATGAACTTTATCCACAGTTTGTTAATAAAGTGGCATCAGAAAATATTGTTGTGGTAAATTGGCGGAAATATATGATAATTGAGGAAATGTTAACTCGTATAATTGCGTGGCAAATTACCCCAAAAAACAATTCACGTGACGAAACATTTGAATTACAGTTCGCAAACCAAAAACAATATGTGGTACAACAGCCTTGGTTACTGGCTCGTATGGTCAATGAGTTTATTTGTATGTTGTAGAGTTACCATTGGAAAAAGTATACGTGTTTTTTCCCATTGCAATACTGCCTACTGTCAACAATAGTTAATAATATTAAAAAAAAAAACATTGATTTCAACATAATATATTAGACAGAAAGACATTGATTTCAACATTAATATATTAGACAGAAAGATATGAGGAACAGGAGTGGCGAGACTGCAAATAAACTGCCTTTGTAAGAGATGTCCCCTCAATCATACCACCCTTTTTCTCTTTCTCTCTCTCTCTCTCTTTCCTTGTGTGTGTGTTTGTGAATGTATCAATGTTGTAATACCTGAAATTGTTTTTTGGGGTGTTACTACATTCTTATGGATTCAAATTGTGTATCGTTTTCTTTGTGGAATCAACAAGACATGCAAGACGATGGGTAGTTACTATTACGGACGGAATGCAAAAGATTTGGATGGGAGGAACCACTTGTTACCATTTGGATAAACTCAATTTCTATTAGTAATGCTTTTGGGATAAAGTTGTGTTACTCTTTTTTTTACGTTAAAGTTATTTATAATATTGTTCTCTTTCTTCTTTTGCGTACTTGTAATAAAATATTTCGCTACTTTAACACAAGGCGACAGACTTTCTTTCATTAAATCCATTCCAGATGATATCACACTAAAATACATGTTTGTATTGCTCCTCCTACTGCTGTTGTTTCTGTGCTGCGCCAGTGTGTGTATTGCGCAGAAGGACGGCGGCGACGCGCCATCGACTGGTGTTGTGCGGGAGTTGCCCCGCAAGGGACGGAGTGGTGTGCAGGCGTACACCGTCGCCACATCAAAGAGGCAGTTGATCCGCATCAAGACGTCAATGGAGGATTTGAAGAAGAAGACGAAGTACTGCACCAAGAAGAAAGACACTTCAGGCGAGTGTGAAGATCCGGATAACTGCAACAAGGATCACTTTGGTTTGACGATGGGTTGTTTATCTTGATAATCCATCATTTTATTCGGTTGATCAAGGCTCTGTAGCACAGTGGCAGTGCACTGGTCTTGTAAACCAGGGGTCCCGAGTTCAATTCTCGGCAGGGCCTTTTCCCTCCTCCCTCGTAATACACTACAGAAAATTCCATGATGGACAGTGTACGCCAACAAAAAAAAAAAATTCCACCCCACTGCATGATACAAACCAAAGAAAAACGAGAGACCTTTCGGCATTAGTCTCTCCCACATGCGGCCGTCAATGTATGGGTAAATCAGGTCTAACTCTACACCGTATGATACGACACGAGTACCAACCTACTCGCGCGCACACCAGCCAACGCGACGAATGCGACGAAACAGCTCTGCATTTTTTGAGTTGCCCCACTCTTCTGCCACTGCGAGTTCAATTTGCGATGGTTGATGATATACCCCTGATGAAACTATGTTTTTCTAAGCGGTTAGCACAGTTCCTTATTTCATTGGAGCGGAACTACACTGTGCCACAGTTTTCACACCCAAGAATCCCTACGCAGCCCACCTCATCCTCTGTAAGGCCTCCCCACCTCTCTAAAATCAGCGACGAGCTCGAATATGGAAACCTTGATAGAAGAGTAAGCTCAAGACGCCTGTCGCCGACCAAAGAAGCAACAAAATAAATAGGAGTTCATTGAGGCCAATCTATCACAAAAAAAAAAAAATAAAATAAAAAATAATAATAACAAAAGAAGACTTGAGGATGGGTTCTGGGTAAGAAAAGTGAGAGTAGAGAGATCTGGTAGAGTTTACTCGATCAGATTTCTCGCAGACTGGTTCTCTCATATAGGAACGGGCTACAACAAAAATAATATTACAAGAGGTTGAGGATCCTATAAAACGAAGGGATTTTCCTCTTTGGAGCCACTCGTAAGTGGGTAACTAGGTACTCCACGGTGTACGGCTTATAGCCGTGCCATTGGAGTAATACCCATAAAGACACGAAGAACAAAAAAAAAAAGATACGGACTGACAGTCGCAACATTGGGTGAAACCAGAAAAAAAACACGGTAAAAAAAAGTATTCTACCAACTGAGGAATAGAGGAACTGATAAGTTGGGATAGCAAGGCTGGATGTGGTTTCATTGGGAACAGTTGTCTCACCAACAAGGTCTTGAATTACCCTGACGCATTCTGGACTGGGGAAAGGACAAAGTGTTCAACTGATCACTTTGGGCTTGCGCTGTGCATGAATGAGTATGATGTAGGTACTAGAAATGAGGGCCAAACGGATCTGTCAGTTCTTGCCCTCATGGTTATCACGCTAATGCTATCACCGTGGACAGTATCAATGGTCCCACTTAACGCCATTAGATAGTGATACAGTGATGTCATTTGCTCAGCACCAAATGTATCCAAGTGATGGTGAAACAGTATTTACTTATACAGTACACGTATATATATGCATATGTTTGTATTTTGGTTTTCCGTATCCTTCTGTACAGGTGACAACCAACCCTGCATATAATTTGTTTATTGTCTGTTTTTTTCTTTTGCCTGTATGTATCTGTGCGTGCGTTAGATTTATGTGATGTTTGAATACGGCAAGAAGTAATGCTATTTGATATGTGTTTTTTTTATTGGCTGGAGCTATGTAAGAGCCAGTGCCCTCATGTAGCAGTGTAGAAAAGGCTGTGATGCTAGTCCTTTGTTTTCCCTTTCAGTGAGGGCACCTTTATTCAGGGCTTGTGTTTTTTGTTTTTTTTTTTTGTAGGGCGATTTGTTTTTTTTTTTTTCTTGGCTACGCTCAGGGGACTGGATGAAATTGCGTTATTGTTGTAAAGGGGGATGGTTTCACTCTTTTTTTATCTTTTCTGGGTTATCTGGTGTGTTTTCTTCCTATTTGTGTGTTTGGGTTTCTGTTCTGTTGTGGTGTCTATGTCTGTGTTGCATGCTTTTTCCTTTTTTCTTTTGCGTCTCCCTCTGTGGGTTGAGCATCGGTGGGCTAATTGTTCCAGGACTTCAATGTGCAGTGTTACTATCACTGTCTCTGT
>NW_021639853.1:260984-265509 GCF_002087225.1 Trypanosoma theileri | reverse complement strand
TGGCGTTATTCAAATACCAAAGTTCAAAAAGGGGGAGTTGTGTGCCCCCTTTACCATTCCATCTGAACACCACACGACTGGTATAAGTGGCGCAGACTTTGTGCTCTACGTTGCTGCTGGGCCATCGGGTGGTGCAGCAGCGTGGGCGGGGCCGTGCGCCAGGCTGAAGAACAAACGTCCGATTGTTGGTGTAATGAATTATGATCCCATGTTCATAGACACTGCAGACAAGAGTATTCGCATCGTGGCGCATGAGATTGGACACGCTCTTGGGTTCGGTTTCACGGAGATGAGCATGCGGAACATTGTCCGCGAGGCCTTCAAGGTGCGTGGGAAGCCTTATGTGACTATGGTGACCTCTCCGCTAGTACAACAAATGGTGAGAAAGCATTATGGGTGTCCCGACGCCAAGGGAATGGAGCTGGAGGATGAAGGTTCGAGTGGAACGTCCCTTTCTCACTGGGAGCGCCGCAACGCGAAGGACGAACTAATGGTTGGTTTGGGTGGGAATTTGCATTATACGGCAATCACGATGGCCTTGTTTGAGGATTTGGGTTACTATAAGGCCGATTTCAGCAAGGCAGAGACAATGAGGTGGGGCAAAGATGCTGGATGCGATTTCTTAAGAAAACCGTGTTTTGTTGATGGGGTCTCTCCATATCCCGACATGTTCTGCAACCAACTCAAGGGCAATAAAAGTTTACTCTGTACGTTTGACCGTCTGTCCTTGGGATTCTGCACCCTGAGTAAATACGTGCAACACCTTCCACAACACTTTCAGTACTTTAAGGATCCGACTCTTGGTGGTGTTGGGCTTTTGGCAGATTTCTGCCCTTTTGTTCAAGAATATGTTAATGGTGGTTGTACCAATGGAGAAGCGAGGGCCATGCTTGGAAGTCGCATTGGTCCAAACTCTCGTTGTCTGAAAGGCAATTCTCTTCGTATGGGAACTTACTCTCTTGGTGATGTGTGCGTCAATACACAGTGTGATAAAGGCACCCTGAGAGTGCAACTCCTCGATGATGATACTTGGTACACGTGCAAAGAAGGAGAGCACATAACGCCGAGCAAAGTATTCACAAGCGGCACTATTCTCTGTCCAAAATATGAGGAGGTGTGCCCTGAGGTCACCGAGGACAACAACGATGCTGCTCCTGAGACGTCTTCTGAAACTCGCTCATCCAAAGGAGACCGTAACAGAACAAGCTCCGAGAAATCGTCAAGGCAGCGGAGCTATCCTTACCGTTGGAATACCCGACGTAGACCAAGGATTGAGTAGGAATGCACAGCATCATGGAACAAATGACACTGCAGCAAGGACAGCTCCATCAGGAAATCCTCTAATAGAGAAATCGAACAGACGCATCCGTGAGTCAGACCAAGCGGCCGTCTAGGAGTGCCGAAGATGTACGTGGGGCAATGGTGTTGTAATTGTTGGTGTCAATGACAATGCTAGTATGACTCTGAAGATTGGTATGGGCGATGGCAGTTTCATTGTTGCTGGTTCTGTTCCCTCTGCTGTTTGGCCATTTACTGTTCTGAAATCATCAATAATTTGTTATAAGGAATAAACTGCTTCGGCTTCATATATTTTGCGCATGGGTTCTTCACCCTCTGTGTGTGTCTCTCTGTGTGTGGGTGTTGAATCTATTACTTTTTCGATCATCATTAATAATTTGTTGTAAGGAATAAACTGCCTCGGCTTCATATATTTTGCGCATGGGTTATTCACCCTCTGTGTGTGTCTCTGTGTGTGGGTGTTGAATCTATTACTTTTTCGATTATCATTAATAATTTGTTATATGGAATAAACTGCTTCGGCTTCATATATTTTGCGCATGGATTCTTTACTCTGTGTGTGTGTGCGTGTTGGATCTATTACTTTGGGGTTTTCATCATTAAGGGTGTTTTCAATATACTGTTTCGGCTGAAATTGGATAATTCCTTTGGGTTTGGTGAAGTGTATGTGTGTTGGGTTGTGTGTTGTGCTATGTGCACCACTCGACAGCTGGCGTGTCACTCTTCTTTTCCTCATTTCCTCTTTCTTTTTTCTTCCCTCTCCACACAGTCTTTGCAAGCTTCTCAGTAAATACAGAGTTATGCACAATTCGTAAGTGTGCGCCATGGTGTGCTGCTATTCCCCACACACCCCGGTGCTCACACTGCTGCTGCTGTTGCTTCTGCTGAGTTGTACCGCCGGGTGCCTCGCCAGTACTCTCCCCCGCCTTATACACGAAAAGGTAAGCCAGGTGAACAGGCAGGTGGTGGTGGTGCGGAATACGCCTCTTAGGGGGCAGAGCGGCGTGCAGGCATACACCGCTGGGTAGCGCTCACCGAAGAAGAAAAGGACAAGCAAAACTGGACGTCAATCCGCATCAAGGCGTTCACGAGGGATCTGGACAACCCGTCAAAGTATTGCACACAAAAAGGATTGGTACTTTATATTTTCAGTCGCAAAGTTCAATGCTGTTCCACTACTCTGCTGATGGTAAGGAAGAAGAAGATTATTGTGGAGCAGATTATTTCCGAAGCAATTAAACTGGACACGGAGCTTATCTCTGGTGCGAGAGCAGAATACTCCTATCGTCTCAATCTCAGGCCAACGGCGTTGCCGCCACTATAACACCCCTGAGGAACACCGCACTACCGGTCTGATTGGCGCCGATTTATATCTCTACGTGAGTGCCGTACCAGGAGTAAGTGCAATGGCGTGGACAATCGATTACCACCGATTGGGCAATGGACGCCCCCACGCTGGTATTGTTGATATCAACCCCCCACTCTGTGAAACAGACAAATTATACCATTCGCACAATGGCACAAGGAATCGAACATGTTCTGGGATTCTCAGACGATTTTTATCCAAGGCAAAACATGGTATCTTCCTTTAAAAATGTGCGTGGGAAGAACAAAGTGTGGATGATAACCGCCCCAAATACAATAGAGGTGGTGCGAAGTTACTACAACGGAGACACTTTCCGGGGAGTTCGAGTTGGAGAAGGAAATTAAGGATTACAGCGTTCCTTCAAACTTGGAAGCGCGCAATGCGAAGGACGATATGATGATGTCTGCCGCCGGCTGTACCATTGAAGTAATATTCACAAAGCCACGAAGAACAGAAAGAAAAACGTGGTGGTGAGGTGTAGGATTATTGGGGTAGGGGATAGAAGGGGATATGTTTGATCGTACCCTCCTCATATACACATCATGGAGTAAAGGACGTAAGTGTTTGGGTGGGTGTTTTTTTTTTTTTTTTGTTGATAGTGCTCTAGGGGAAGAGGAGGTGAACCGGCATTCTGATGGAAAAAATAAAATAATAGTAATAAGGATAAATAAAGAGGTAATATGTGTCTGAGAGAGTAGTTGTGTGTTGCCTCTGTTTGTGAAGAGTGGCATGGTATTACAGTGATGTATGCAGTCATTTTTGTTTATGGTTGTGGGTGAGTGGGTTTTTAGATTCCAATTGTGGTGTTGGTATAAATATTATGGTGATACATTGGTTTCTTTATTTTTTCTGTTTGGAAGTGTGTTGATTATTATTGTACAGTCTCTTTGTTTTGCTGATGATTTGTGGTGTTGATTTTGTATGTTGCCAGGCGTACACTGTGTCTTTGGTGTATTTTGGTGTTCAAACTGCCTGGTAATGATTTTATTATAATGAGAATACAGACACTTTGTGTATGCATATCGAGTAAGATATTGGAGTCTGTGTAGAGACGTTTATTCAATATTGTTTTGATACCATTTGTTTTCCACTTCTTCTAAGGTCAAGGTGTTGTTTCAATATCTGTGTGACTCTGGGTGTGTTTTATGGTGTGAGTGGTTTACTGTTGTTCCCCTCATTGAATTGTGTTGTTTGATTGCTGTTGTGATGTGTATTCTCTCTCTCTCTCTTTCTCTCTCCATCTCCTTTTTATTGTTTCGTTTTTCTAGATCAGTGTTTTTACGCAAACCAAACTATTTTTTCTCTCACGATGATGAAAATGAACCGTGTGATGTGTGTGTTGGCCGTTCTGCTGTGCATCGCCTGCGGGTATGCCATGGCGGCTTCTGCTGCTGAGATTAAAGAAAATAAGGACATTTTGGTCCCAGGCAAACGAGACGGGGAAGAAGCAGGGAATGAGGTAGAAGTTCCGCCAGAGTCAGCAGAACCTCCTACAGATAAAGGTGAGACAGGGGAGACTGGCACAACAGGAGGCGAAGAAACAGAGGAAGAGGAAGGAGAAGGTGAAGATGCTGGCACAGATGATGATGGAACAACTGAAGAGGAACAACCTCCTAATGTTGAAGATGAAGAAAACAATGGAACAGATGGGGATCAAGGTAACACTGACCAACCTGGGAAACCAGAAGGAGAGACAACCCCTGCTCCCGAGAAACCTGAAGAAACCCCCAGCGAGGATCCTGAAACACAAGAACCCACTTCCACTAACGCACCAAGCAACGAGCAGAAGCCGGGCGATGCTGACAGCAGTTTCAGCCCTGTGTGGATGCGCACTGCCGCACCTCTGCTGATTGTGGCTGC
>NW_021639853.1:255725-257435 GCF_002087225.1 Trypanosoma theileri | reverse complement strand
GAGTTTACTCGGTCAGATTTCTCGTAGACTGGTTCTCTCTTATGGGAAAGGGCTGCAACAAAAATAATATTACAAGAGCTTGAGGATCCTATAAAATGAAGAGATCTTCCTCTTTGGAGCCACTCGTAAGTGGGTAACTAGGTACTCCACGGTGGACAGGTGATAGCCGTGCCATTGGAGTAATATCCATAAAGACACGAAGAACAAAAAAAAACGGGTAAGATAGGGTAGGGGTGGGGGGAGTCCATTGGGGGCGGAGGGGGATATGTTGGATCGTACCCTCCTAATGTACATCATGGAATATGGTATATGGGTTTGGTTTTTTTTTTTTTTTTCGGTGATAACGTTGTGGGAGAAGAAGAAGGGAAGCGGCATCGTGAGGAAAAAATATAGAGGTAATATGTGTGTGAGAGAGCTTAATTGTGTGTTGCCTCTGTTTGTAAAGAGTGGCATGGTATTACAGTGATGTATGCAGTCATTTTTGATATGGTTGTGGGTGAGTGGGTTTTAGATTCCAATTGTGGTGTTGGTATAAATATTATGGTGATGCATTGGTTTCTTTTCTTTTTTCTGTTTGGAAGTGTGTTGATTATTGTACAGTCTCTTTGTTTTGCTGATGATGTGTGGTATTGTTTTTGTATGTTGCCAGGCGTTCACTGTGTTTTTGCTGTGTTTTATTGTTCAAACTGCCTGGTAATGATTTTATTATAATGGGAATACAGACACTCTTTGTGTATGAATACCGAGTAAGATGTTGGAGTGTGTGTGTGTAGAGACATTTATTCAATATTGTTTTGATACCATTTGTTTTTCACTTCTTCCAAATTCAAGGTGTTGTTTCAATATCTGTGTAACTCTGGGTGTGTTTTATTGTGTGAGTGGTTTACTGTTGTTCCTCTCATTGGGTTGTTGTTTGATTGCTGTTGTGATGTGTATTCTCTCTGTCTCTCTCTCCTTCTCTTTTTTATTGTTTTCTTTTTCTAGATCAGTGTTTTTACGCAAACCAAACTGTTTTTTCTCTCACGATGATGAAGATGAACCGTGTGATGTGTGTGTTGGCCGTTGTGCTGTGCATCGCCTGCGGGTATGCCATGACTGCCTCTGCTGCTGAGGTTAAAGGAAATGCTGTGCAAGGGAAAGGAGAAACAGGACAAGAACCAGGCACAGAAAATACAGAGCCAGGACCAGTAGGACCAACAGATCAAGTCCCAGACACGGAAGCAGGGGGGGATGATGATGAAGAAGATGGTGAAGAAAAAGATGAGACAGAATCGCCTGGCACTGGAGGTGCACCTGGCCAAGGTGATGCAAGTCCTGGCGATGACAAAAAAGAAGATGAAGAAGAAAAGGAAGATGAAGAGGTGCAACCAAGTCCAGATGCGCCCGGAACTGGGCCACAGCCTCCTGAAATAGAAGGAGATGTCCCATCAGGTGGTGAACCTGAGCAACCTGAGGATGGCAACGACAAAGAAACCGATGCTCCCGAGAACACCGATAAACCAGCAACACAAGAACCCACTTCCACCAATGCACCAAGCAACGAGCAGAAGCCGGGCGATGCTGACAGCAGTTTCAGCCCTGTGTGGATGCGCACTGCCGCACCTCTGCTGATTGTGGCTGCGTTGGTATTGTAAAACGGTGTATTGAGAGGATTTTTGTTTGATTGACGAAAGCACTCATAATAATAATTTCGCCATATATATATTATCG
>NW_021639853.1:221765-254791 GCF_002087225.1 Trypanosoma theileri | reverse complement strand
GATGAGGAAAAAAAAAGGATGAAACCCGGCAACCAGTCTACGCGCGCAATGCTCGAGGCTCGTTGTCGGGTTTTGCCCTTTTCTTTTTTTTTATCCCTCACCCCAAGAAGGGAGAGGAGAGAACACAACCCCCACCACCCAAGGCGGTCGGTCTCTACAATAGTTGCGCCTCTGCTTTTTTGGCGTTCTATTTGTTTTTAAATCCTTTCTATTCGATTAAAACTGAGGTTCTTTGACTACAACAACAAAACCCAAAAGGAGGAAAAGGTAAAACAAAACTCAAAACCAGATTATTATAGTAGACCAAAACCAGAAATATATTTTCTTTTTTCTTTTGTGAGTTCCATAAAAAAAAATAAAAATACGAACCCAACTAATTCTCCATTCCATGCATTTTTTTTTTTTTTTACCAGTTTCCCATTAAGGAGACAATTGTTATCCATCCTATTATTCCACTTCCGTAGGCAATGATACCTCTAAGACGTTTTGTCTTTGAATTCTCTCGTAAAAAATTCAATTCTGGAGGACCAATAATATTACAGAGAAAATGGGAAAGGTAAATAGCTAATATATTGTTTCTGCAAACACTTGTGAAATAATATCCACAAAGTAATCCACACGCAAATGCACAAAGGAAGAGAACACGAAGTTTTTTTACTGCCCGCCACCAACAAGTTTGTATACTAATTTCAGTTTCACCCATGCTTATTGCAGTACGATATTCATCCGTAACAAAATTAAATAAGAAATGTGCATGAGCAAATGAGAACATCACAGAGGAGAGAATAATAGATAAAGATAATGAACGGTATTGTAACAATTTTAAAAAAGTAGCTCGAAATAATAATTCTTCTCCAATAGGACATATAATACTTCTTACATTTAATATGGGATCTTCCCATGTAATATAGTCCCATGATATACCACCATTTTCATAAATAACACCACTAAATAACGTTAAGGTTGCTAAACAACTTCCCAAAACAACTTTTATTGACTCTAAAAAGGTTCCTTCTGAATATAAAAAATGATGTAAAAAAACACTACCCCATAATACACTTTTATTATTATTATTTCCTTCATTTTGTCGCCAAATATACTCTAGCAATAATACGTTTAAACATATCCAAATAATAAGGGATACAAGTCTCCTTCGAACTACATTAGAATCGTTTCGATCAAGAAAATGAGGTCCATATTCTGATGCCTTCTTAAGATCCTTTAGACATAGGAAAGCAAATCGACGTTCAGTTGGCCAGAGGTAAAATGAACCAACAAACCCACAGGTAAGCGCAGCACAGAATGCAATATCACTCATCTATATATATAAGGCGATAACGAGAAAATCGAAAAAAGAAAGAAATCAAAGAGAGAAAAAAAAAACAGATGGAATTCAAAAAAAAAAAACCTCAGGTGAGTAAAGGAGGATAAATAGACAGATACAAAAAAGAAAAATAGTTCTTTTACTGATAAAAGGATAAGAATAAAAATTAAAAAAAAAAGAAAAAAAACTCACTTGGTTTTTCTATCAGAGACACAAGTAATAAGCAATGCAACGGATATCAAAAAAAAAAAAAAAATGGGAAGAAACTATAGCAGGTAAATCTTGAGGCATAAATACACACAGAGAAATACTGCAAAAACAAAACAAAACAAAAAGAATCAATCAGCAAGAACCCCCTTTTTTTTTTTTCTTTCTTCTACAAAACCTCTTCTGATATTGCAAGGGCCATACGAAATACATCGGAATCATCTGTTTCAGCCGTCATTTGTTGAAAACATGCTGTGGTGTTAAGAGGTCTTTCTGCCATACATGTAGCACGTAATAGCATTGAAATGGGTTTTTGATCATTTTCTGGAAAACGTTCTGCAATACCTCCTCGATGCCAAAGATCCCATGATAAGAATGCCTCACGTAATGTAAGTCCAGTAGGATCTTCTTGTTCTTCACTTGGAGATGAAAGGGCAGCAGCAAATTTTCCCATTGTGGTACATAATTCTTCCGTACTTGTTGATTCACTGGGTTGTTGTTGAACCGTTCCTAATAAACGTTCAATTGTCATGGCAGCACATAATGAGGTCTCAAGTTCTCCAATTTGACGAATAGTCATAGCATATGTAGTTCGTAGATCTTCAGGATCTATACTTGAACTTTCAAGTTGAGAAATACCTCCAAGAGCATTAGTAATAGCATCTACTTTACTTATCGCATAAGATTTAATGGCATGATTATTTTCAACACAACGATGAGAAAGAATACGATGTAATGAATTACTAAAGTTTGCATGAATAGTTTCAATAAGAAGGGTATCTGGGGTAAGATCTTTTTCCATCCATCGAATAATAAGTCTTGCCTGTTCATGTGGAACAAATGAAAGAGCCATTATTTCTTCCGGTGATCGTGGAATAGCTTTACTCCAGAGTGGCCACCAAAGATTGGATGAGCCACTACCAGAGTTTCGTCGCATTCGTTCTGATAAATACATATCATCTTCTTCTACATTACCTGTATTATAGTTTGACTCATCTGAAGGGGGAATAAAGTCACGTGGACTATGCCAGTGAACAAAATCTGGAAAGCGTACCACACGTCCTTCATGTGCTTTATTAGCATAAAGGAATAAACACATATCATTAAGAAGTCCTTCACTTTGCATCCAAGCACGCATTTGTTGTCCTACAGAAGCTGTACCAAGATTTTGTAATTCTTGTGCTTTTAATAAAAGAACATCTGATGTACAGGGTGGAGTAGGAAGAGCTGGTGGTTCTATCAAAGGTTCACCATTCGTGATAAGTCGTTTTTTCACATTCGTAACAGCATCATTTGTGGAATCACGAGTCTCTACTGTTGAATCCCCTGTTTCACATGAGAATAACTCATCTGTATCTTCATCCCAACCATCCACTGAATGTTTTGAACGAGTATGTGCCGTACTATTATTATTATGACTACTACTACTACCTCCTTTACCACTAGTAGTAGTAGAAATAGTAGTAGTATTAGGAAAACAAGAAGAGATAGGGACTGCATTTTCACGCAACATCCTTCTCGCACAATAAGACAATAATTGAAATTTTTGAACAAGTAATGGAAGTCCATGATCAATTTCTTCAACTGGTGGTATACCTATAGTATCAATAAGTTGCTGCAATGAATGATCTCTTTCACCTCCTCCCTCAAGAAGATCCCTCAGACGATCCACAACTAACATCCATAAGGTATAAACATCTCGTGCAAGTTCTAAACGATTAGCACAAACATAAGCAAAACGACATAAAAGAGAACCTGGGAAATATACTTTACGAATATCACTATTAGAAGAATTGGTTTCTCCTTCTTCAGCTTCATCATTATTTATTAATCGTTTAAGAAGATTCATTTGCCCTGAAAGACTTACAGTATGACTATAAATAATTTCATTTGCCATAACATCAAGAGTTGGTGATATATCGGTTGCTGGTGATAAATTTTTTTCAGAAGAGATATCTTCCACCACCATATATGCATACTCTGAAAGACTTTTACACGCTGTATGATTTAATTCACATTCTTTTTTTGGTATTGCAATGGCTTTAATCGTTAATTTATTCTGTGTCTTAACCCCATCGGATCCAAAAGGATTTAAATTTGAATTTTTCTTTCCATCATCATGTACTTCCGTATCATGTAATTGATTCCACTGAAAAGAAAACAAAACACCACGTAATGGTGCGGTACCAGTTCCAAAAGGAAAAGTCGTTGGTCCAGCAGAAAGTAACATAATTTCATTTTCAAATTGTAAAATTTCATCCCATGTTAATGTATTTCCTCTACCACCAACCGTTGGTTTTAATTCTTCTGTATGATATGGTGAAAATCGTCGTGGTAGTTTTAATCGAAAAGTTCGTCGAAGTGATATAGATATACCATCAAAAATATCTGTACAAATACGACTTTGTGGACCAATTTGTAATTGAAAGATATCTAGATAATCCGCAACACGTTGACACCACTGCGGTGGATGTGAATAAGCCCTACAATGAAATCGACACTTTACTACAGGTTGAGAAATAACTTGTTGTAACTTTCCATTTTCACTATTATTATTATTATTATTATTATTACCTCCTCCCCATTCTGTTATCATAGATGGTGGAGAGACACCTGTAAAGGCTAATTCATAATGATCTCCAATAGAAACAAAACATGGGGCGGTACCATTAGCGTAAAAAAAAGGGGAAGGAATAGGGGAAGGATCTTTACCAAAATGTAAAGAGAAAGGACCCCGCATCACTCGACTCACCGCCGTTGTAAGAAGCGAAAGATAATAAGAAGATTCACTGGTGTGATAGGATGAGGCTGTTGTGGTACTACGTGCCAGAAAAAAAATAGGAAGTGAAAAAAGACGAAATATCGGATGTTGTTCATATTCATGTTCTTTTTCTTGTGAACCACATATATGAATCTCCACCGCAATGCCTTCACTATCAGACATATCTTCTTTACTCTGATTATTATTATTACTACTATTATTACGACGACGACCCACTAAGAAATTACGTCCTAATACTATCTCTCCAGTAGTATCAGTAGTATTAGTAGTAATGGATTGATTTGTATTTTGAGAAAGTTGTGGAATGGAAAGAAAACGCTGTAATTCTGGTCGTGTACGGAATTCCTCCACGAGATAACGTTCAATTTCCCCTACAATATCTTCAAAGTATGTATTGCAGGAGTAATCCTCAATTTCTAGCGGTATTTCCTCTACCGCATCTCCAGAACCTATACTCATTGAATATTTTTTTTTTTAAATAAGATTCCCAGATAACTAATGTGTCACCTTTTCACTTTATTATTTTTTTTCCTTTTTTTGTTCGATGATATTTCAAAGGAGACAAATAAATAGATAAATAAACATCAAGTGAAACAATATCCAATAATCACTATTATTACTACTGCCATGGTATGGAATGCACATATTTATATATATCGATATATACTTATTCTTTATAATGGTTGAAAATATATAGCAAAATCTCTCATTCCCAAATCAAAAATGAAATAAAAAAACAAACAAACAAACAAAAAAAAAACGACAATAAACTAAATAGTCAACTTTTCAATCAACTAGTTCGATAATCTCCGTGACAAAGAAATACAGCTACAAAGAAACCAACTCCATCTTCATCTGCTGTCGATAATCTTGGCATAAATCGTAATACCATCAAGGGTTCNATAGTATCAATAAGTTGCTGCAATGAATGATCTCTTTCACCTCCTCCCTCAAGAAGATCCCTCAGACGATCCACAACTAACATCCATAAGGTATAAACATCTCGTGCGAGTTCTAAACGATTAGCACAAACATAAGCAAAACGACATAAAAGAGAACCTGGGAAATATACTTTACGAATATCACTATTAGAAGAATTGGTTTCTCCTCCTTCATCATCATCATCACTTATTAATCGTTTAAGAAGATTCATTTGCCCTGAAAGACTTACAGTATGACTATAAATAATTTCATTTGCCATAACATCAAGAGTTGGTGATATATCATTTGCTGGTGATAATTTTTTTTCAGAAGAGATATCTTCCACCACCATATATGCATACTCTGAAAGACTTTTACACGCTGTATGATTTAATTCACATTCTTTTTTTGGTATTGCAATGGCTTTAATCGTTAATTTATTCTGTGTCTTAACCCCATCGGATCCAAAAGGATTTAAATTCGAATTTTTCTTTCCATCATCATGTACTTCCGTATCATGTAATTGATTCCACTGAAAAGAAAACAAAACACCACGTAATGGTGCCGTACCAGTTCCAAAAGGAAAAGTCGTTGGACCAGCAGAAAGTAACATAATTTCATTTTCAAATTGTAAAATTTCATCCCATGTTAATGTATTTCCTCTACCACCAACCGTTGGTTTTAATTCTTCTGTATGATATGGTGAAAATCGTCGGGGTAGTTTTAATCGAAAAGTTCGTCGAAGTGATATAGATATACCATCAAAAATATCTGTACAAATACGACTTTGTGGACCAATTTGTAATTGAAAGATATCAAGATAATCCGCAACACGTTGACACCACTGCGGTGGATGTGAATAAGCCCTACAATGAAATCGACACTTCACTACAGGTTGAGAAATAATTTGTTGTAACTTTCCATTTTCACTATTATTATTATTATTATTATTATTACCTCCTCCCCATTCTGTTATCATAGATGGTGGAGAGACACCTGTAAAGGCTAATTCATAATGATCTCCAATAGAAACAAAACATGGGGCGGTACCATTAGCGTAAAAAAAAGGGGAAGGAATAGGGGAAGGATCTTTACCAAAATGTAAAGAGAAAGGACCCCGCATCACTCGACTCACCGCCGTTGTAAGAAGCGAAAGATAATAAGAAGATTCACTGGTGTGATAGGATGAGGCTGTTGTGGTACTACGTGCCAGAAAAAAAATAGGAAGTGAAAAAAGACGAAATATCGGATGTTGTTCATATTCATGTTCTTTTTCTTGTGAACCACATATATGAATCTCCACCGCAATGCCTTCACTATCAGACATATCTTCTTTACTCTGATTATTATTATTACTACTATTATTACGACGACGACCCACTAAGAAATTACGTCCTAATACTATCTCTCCAGTAGTATCAGTAGTATTAGTAGTAATGGATTGATTTGTATTTTGAGAAAGTTGTGGAATGGAAAGAAAACGCTGTAATTCTGGTCGTGTACGGAATTCCTCCACGAGATAACGTTCAATTTCCCCTACAATATCTTCAAAGTATGTATTGCAGGAGTAATCCTCAATTTCTAGCGGTATTTCCTCTACCGCATCTCCAGAACCTATACTCATTGAATATTTTTTTTTTTTAAATAAGATTCCCAGATAACTAATGTGTCACCTTTTCACTTTCTTGTTATTATTATTTTTTTTCTCTTCGATGGTATTTCAAAGGAGAGAGAAACAAATAAATAAATACATAAACATCAAGTGAAACAGTAGCCAATAGTCACTATTATTATTACCATGGTATGGAATGCAGACATATATATATATATATACTTATTGTTTATAATGGTTTAAAATATATAGCAAAATCTCTCATTCCCAAATCAAAAATGAAAAACAAACAAACAAACAAGAAAAATAAAAAAAAAAAACGACAATAAACTAAATAGTCAACTTTTCAATCAACTAATTCGATAATCTCCGTGACAAAGAAATACAGCTACAAAGAAACCAACTCCATCTTCATCTGCTGTCGATAATCTTGGCATAAATCGTAATACCATCAAGGGTTCCTCTTCACAGACATCAGACTCTGTACATACATTATTTTCTAAACAAAGAAGTTCATTACGGTGTTGCGCTTCTCTTATCTCATCTTGTAGCAAAAAACGACGTCCTTCACCAAAGTTCGTTGCGGAAAGTGAACAAAGTTCTCTATCATACTCTGATCTAGCACGTGCAAGACGTATAAAGGGATACTTCTGAAGCGTCCAAAGTACATTAGATTCATTCTCATCAAGGGTAATACTACAGGTACTATACACCAAGACAGAAGTGTTTGTACGGCAAAGCATCTTTACACATGAATCTATCAATTTACGTTGATAATCCGCAGAATCACGTATACCTTGTAATGTAATTGTATGTGGGGTTAACTTTGGTCGTAGTCCCATCCCTGTACATGGTGGATCTAAGAGAATACCATGAAAGAAACATTCACTAGATTCCCCCACAGTCTCTCTCTTCCTTTGCATCTGCTGTAATTTGTTAACATCTCCACAAAATGGCCGCACAACGGCTTCTACAAAAGATGGCCCAAAGTGTCGTTGTAAAAGTTCATTCAATCGCCTATACCGTAGTGGACTGCGTTCACAGCAAACTACAGTAAACGGTAACGAAGGAGATTCCACACTCTCTTTACTATTTCCTGAAAGAGGGTAATAATGTTTAGGAGTTATGGTTTCGTACAGTAGGGAAAGTAAAAGACTTGTTTTTCCACCTGGTGCCGCACAGGCATCCAACAACGCCAGCGGTTTATCATTAGAAATAACATACGCACGTAGCTGCCGCATGAGAAGTTCAACAGCCACCATACTTGAATAATTCTGAAGAAAGAATATACCACTATCATCATCACATTCTTCTTTTTTTTCTTTTTCTTCTTTTTCTATTGATGATATGATTCCTCTTGTGATGGTTTGCGTCGCATCGTCTGCCACTGCATGAAGAAGTTCTGAGAGAAGTCTCTTGGAAGGTTGTGTCATTGGTGTCCATTCATTCCGTACTGCTAGGCCCTTATGTTGTTTGCAAAGCATTGTCCGGCGATCCATCACGGCAGTTCCATAACCCACACAAACTAACATGACACCATCTCTACCTTCTTTATTATTATTATTATTATCACTATTATTATTATTATTATTATCAACAATAACAATAGGAGATTCTCTCCCTTTCTGTGATTCTATTTTAGTATGAGAAAGATCCACAGCAATATGTACACGTTGCCCTACAGCACATACACCATTCACAGACACCACACCAGGGGCAAACACATCACTTCCCCGCAATACAGCCTCCGCACATCCAGTATCTACTACAACTACAACTGATAGATCTTTGTTACCATTATCCATAAACACTCCTCCTTCTCTTTCTTTTTCTTCTTTTTCTTTTGTTGTGTTTATTCCCTCTGTTAGTGGAATAATACTAATACAATACGGCATTCCCCATGCATGTAATGTTTGTGCATGTATATAATGATACTCCCCTAGTCTCTCTACGGCAGAACTTGCCTGTGCCGCTAATGTCTCTGTTCCCGCCCCAACAAACCGCACATTCGTTGTACATGGTGGAAGTGCAAAGAGAGATGTACACAACACATCAAACCCAAGCGGTGTAAAGACGGTGGACTGAATATATTCCTGCACCACCGGAGAGGCGTACTTGTAGGCTCCCTCTGCAAAGGTCAAGAGTGATATCATCACGCCGTCTAAAAAATATATATACACACAGAGAGACAGAGATCTGCGGAAAAAAATAGTCCTCCGGTTATTATTATTTTTCTTTTTTGCTAGTTCTTTCCACACCACCAACAACACAGAATTTGTCCTTTAAATGAGTAAAAAAAAAAAAAATAAGCAAAAAGGCAAAACCAACCACAAGAAAAAAAAAAAAAAACAGAAAAATGTCATGTACATATAATAGAAATAATGACTAGATAAGGAACTGAAAGAGAATAAGAGCTGAAGAGTAGTTCATACAAAGACGTTGCCCCACCCCTAAAAGAGGAATACAAATAAAAAAAATAGAAAATCAACAAAAAGAAAGAAGGGGAAAAAAAACAACAACCAAAAATAAAAAGTGTACTTACCCCTTGGTTTTTTTTTGTTTTCTATGAAAAAAATCCCCGATTACTAACGGGTTCATAACGTTTTGTTTCCGCGCAGAGAAAATAACTGCGCTCTTGAACGTCACCACCAAGAAGAGAAACACTAGAATCATCAACGCCAGCAACAATAACATCTTTTCGCTTCTGAAGTGTAGAAGGTTTATGAGATGTCTCCATAGAGTTATCAATAGTATCTAGCCCAATACTTGTATTCTCTATCATTTTGGAATGATCTCCATCCATTTCTTCAATCATTCTCGATACAGAATTATTTTGTTGCAGTATAGCACGCCCATTAACTGCAGTTCCTACATGTATCTGTTCCTCCTCTACTTCTCCATTTTTTCCCTTTTCTCTATTATTCAACTTTTGCTGTTTATCTGTATGGGGTGAGACTTCCGGCTCTTGCGCACATGCAAGACGTTGGGTATTTATGCCTAGAAATCTTCTATCTCTAATAGGGGAAATAACAACACGTCGCATTTCTTCTGAGAAACCACGCGGTGGTGTTGAGTTTGAAGCTGAAACTTCTTTATCCTCCTCTTCCACACGCACTCGTTTACTACTCTTACGGTTATTATTATTATTATTATTATTACTAGGACTCTTGTTATGGTTATTCATATCACCTTCTGTTGATGTAGCCCTTGTTGGTGATGTTGTTGGTATTATTATTGTTGCTGCGAGAAACCGTTTAACAGATACCCAAAAGGCTGACTCTGGCTCCAGCAACAATACACCCTGGGCCTTTTCTTCTTCATGCTCTTTCGCCGCTTTCTGCATGTAGAGAACCACTGCAATTCCCATAAGATCTAGTAAATGTGAAAAGCGTCGTGTTTCCAGACGTCGCGTTAGGTGAGATAACTCCTTTGCAATAGCTTCACCAATATCTTTCATTTCCTCTACATTTATCAAAACATCAGCGATCTGTTTATATGCTGCAGCGGCTTCTTTAGAAGTGATAAGAAGCTCTGGCGCCGCACGGAGAACATGACGTGCACAGTAGGCATTAATAGCACCCTTCACAGATGATGTGAGCAGTGTCTCATTCGTAACAAGTGTTTGAATGGCATTTTCATAAATGGCAATCAATGCATCTACGACACGTCTGCAGGCCTTATCGCCACAAACGAGATCACCATGAATGAGATCAATGAGAAGTTCAATGATTTGAAGTGACTGATGCTGCCGCTGAGCTTCATCGTGCATCTCCACTCCCCTCTTCTCCCTTCTAATTTCTAATTTCTTTTTTCTTTTTTTTTCTTTTCGGATCCAGATCTGCGGATCTAATCAAACAGTTGAGAACATGACATACACACATAGAAAAGAAGAGAGACAAAAGAAAATAAAAAAAGTAAAGAATTCATAAAAGAAATGATACATAAATACAACAATAAATAATAACAATAATAATAATAAGTGAAGAGAGTGAAACAAGAATGAACCAACCAACCAAAAACAAACAAACAAACAAACAAACAAAGGATAAGGTCCACGTGAGAACACTTACTTCTCAAGAAACTCAAGTGCACGTGCGGCCTGGGCAGTGAGCAGCATCCCATACTTCTCCAAACACCACAACACCACCTTCTCCGTCGTTGAGTCTCTCTCAAAGCAATCAAATGGTTGAACAATATAACACAATCGCAACATCGCCTGACGGCTTCCTTCCGTAGTGGGCACAAGCGATACACTGATCGCCTCATCCTCATACTTGAGAATAGCTTCCGCCTCTGAATTGTGTTCTTTTTCTTCCTTTTCTTCTTTTTGTTGTTGTTGTTGCTGGAAGGACAATTCCCACTCTCCATAGACCCGTTCAGTCTTATCATGATGACCCAACAGTACAGACTGACGTTCCTCAGCGAGAGCACGTCGACTGGTGGACTTCCAACATCTATACGCATCTGAAGGACGCCAACGGGAACTAAAAGCAGTTGTGATAACTTCTACTCGCATAAAAAAACTTGACAATAACGCATGTAAGGCGTAGAGTGAACCATCTATACTATAAGAAGAAAGTGCCTCACGTACATTTGCGGTTGGAAGAATAACAGGAACCTCAAAGGCACACATAAGCGATGGAATACCTTCCTCTCTCGTTTTAGCGGCCGCCTGACGACAGTAGGATGAGACTAGGAGAGGATCTGCATGCATAACACTCCGCACATTCCTGCTGCTGTACATTGTCCAGCCAATCCCACTAACCAGTGGAATACCGAATAACGCACCAAATACCTTTGCAGGTGGCATAATCCTCCTATCCAAAAACACAAAAACAAAAACAAAAACAAATCTATTTTTACACTGTATGTATAAACGTATTGATGTTTGATTCACCACGGTATCTATTTTTTTTTTTTTAAAGAATAAAATATAATTATCCCTTTGCTTTTTTGCCTGGACGGCTAATTATTTTGGACGGACAGAAATACAATCAAAATAAGAAAAAAAAAATAACATTAGTAATAATAGGTCAACACACGATAACTATTCTCAGAATTTGAACGTTATTCCAGAATTTATTAAAATAAGAAAAATGAGGTTACCATGAATGTACGTATACAACATACAAACAGAAGTAATAAAAGATAAATGGATGAAAGGAAATACAGAGGATCATATATATATATATATCAACATTTGTCATAGTTTCACATATAAGCGTTTTCTCTTGGCTTGTACACTTTTTTTTTCTTCTTTTTTCTTCTATTTCCCTTTTTGTATATTGCATTTTTACACTATACAAAAACAAATTAGAGGTATAGTGTTATATGTATACCCAATTTCCTCTTACTTCTTTTGTCTTTGTCAACATTACATATAGTTCATCGGCCATTCCCACCCCCCACAACACAGAAGACCTCCCATTGGTTTATTTACACATGAACAAGAGAAATATATATATATATACTTCAGTAATACAAGAGTTTATCCCACAGCTGATCATCCATCATTTTTTTTGTCAAGAAAAAAAAAAAAAAACAACAGCAACACAGCATATTCAAATACTGTGATGGAAAACACTAAGCAGGGGATTGCGGAGGCAAAACAAAAAAAAAAAAAAGAAAAGGAGGTTAATTACCCAAAGCAATGGTCAACAAAATCGCAACGAACAACAAAAACAAAAAAAAGTATGCAACAAAGCAAAAAAAAAGAGAAAAGAAAAAAAAAACTCATTCGTATACAATTTTCACATCATCCGTCTGGACTGCACGCTCCACCGTAGTTACCTTGCGTACCTTATTTGCACCGCGAGCTCCTGCTGATCCAATACGTCTTGTCTCTTGCGTCTTGTACTGCAGCATAAGAGGCACTTCTACCACTGGTGAATGTGGATACGCCAAATCTTCTTCATTCGCTTGACTCGCTTTTCTTGATTGCATAGTAGGTGAACTTCGGGGAACCCAATCCACCTGAAAAGATCGTTTGGTTCCCACATTACTCCTATGAGAGTTCGTAGATACAGCTGTTGTTGTTGTTGTCGTGGCCTCTGAGGCAGTAGGAAGAATATCGGATGAAAGATTCGCTTTATCAAAACTACGTAAAATTGTTTTCACCACAGTAGATGCAAGTAAATCTTTACAAGTAGGACGTTTCTCTGGATCACGATGCAGCATAGCTCGAATGAGTTCTACCATTTCTGGAGGACGGGTGTATGGGGCACGTTCTTCTATTTTTAATACCACTTCTCCATTAGGTAAAGACTCTGGCAAGGTTCCATCACAGGCAAGATAATGTAAAATCATACCAAGAGACCATACATCTGTTGCTTTTGTATGCATATGTATATAAGTTCCATCTGTTCCTGGGGCACATTCAAACAATTCAGGTGCCATATATTCCATGGTTCCCGTTCCTCCAGTCCGTTCATACGACAATTCACCAAGAAGTGTGGCAGTTCCAAAATCACTTACAAGAACTCTTGGGGGTTTCTCAATTGGACCTGTAAGAAGAAGATTCTGTGGTTTAAGATCACGATGAAGGATATTCTTTTGATGTAAATGAGCTGTTCCTGCTAATGCACTTAAAAAAAAGTACCACACTGCTATAGTTGGCAGTGCTTTTCCGTATCGTTCAAGATAGGAGTCAAGTGATCCCAAAGTTGCATATTCCATTAAAATAAAAAGACAACGAACAGGGGGACCAAAATCTGCTGTTTGAGCAATATCTACCCAACTGTGATTATACTCCACAACATTAGGATGTCGTTTGACTTCTTCCAATATTCGTACCTCACGTAGAACATTCTGCAAGTATTCTGTATTATCACCAACGGGAATTTTCTTTAACGCAAAATATCCAAGTTCAACACCTTCCATAACATGTTGACAAAGATAAACACCACCAAAGGTACCATTACCAAGTTTTTGAATTTCTCTGAAATAACGTTTATAATATCCATTAATATCTCCACTACCTGAAGTACCAATACCACCTGTCGTTGCATCATCACGAGTCATATCTTCTTCATTTGATCTATCTATACTTTCTTCCTGTTTCTCATCACTAAGGGGATCAAGTCTAGTTTTCCGTCTGCTTGGTCTCCGTGCGGATGGATCCATCGACTGCTGCTGTTGCTGCTGTTGCTGCATAGAAAGATTATGCGAAGATGGACTATCACATATAGTTAGTTGTTTTCCATGATTTTGAATAAGTGCCCGAAAGTACTGAGGGGTAAAACGTTCCTTAGTGGGTGGTGGTTGTGGTTCTTTCATATTATTCTCACGCAGTGGTCGGTGACATGTTGGGCAAACATCAGAAACCGCCAGTGGACCAAACTGCGAGCGACGTGATGGCGGCGAGTACGTGTCTGGCCGTTGGGCCACTTGTAATTCCGACTGCATTGGGACAACTGTGAGTTCTCCACAACCTGGAGTGGCTGTGTGTGCATTATTCTCACTCACACTTCGGCTGCTATTTACACTGGTTAAGGCTGGAAGTTGAACTCCCTGCATCTACGAGGGAACAATGTACAGTAAGAGTTTATAAATATATAGATATAAATATAATTGTATATAAGTTTGTATGTTTTGTTTTGAGGAGAGACACACACACACACAGATAGAGGTAGAGAGAGGAATAAATAGAGGTACAGAGAAGGAGAGGGGAAAAGAATAGACCCACTATAAACTAAAATACGGCTTCTATTTAAAACCCTATTACCACTGCTCCTGCCGCTATTTGGGTGTGAGCTTCCTTCAAAGAAAAAAAAAAAATTAAAGGAAAAAAAAAGAAAGAAAAAAAGGAATAATAAGTGAATAAATAGAATCATTTCATCTTTTTTAAAAAATAAACCACAAGGAGGGGAACTCCCAGAACCCACACCCCCACACTTCTTTCATTAGCAACACACTCCAACAGATAAAATAAAAAAGAAACAAAAGGATATATATATATATCTGTGTATAGACAATCACCGCCTGAACAACATCAACAACAAACAAACAAACAAAATAATAATAACATAGTCCAATCTCATACCTTTGCCATAGTTATCTCTTTCAATATGGAGACACATAACCTCTCAGAGTTCCACAAACACAACCTTCGATCACAGTTTTTTCCTTCAGATTTCATTCATCCATTCATCGATCTATTCATCCATCGATCTATTCATTTTGTGAACCATTTATATTTCTTTTAAAATGATCTGCAACAATTCCCATGGCTTTAGCAAGTGCCATCATACTTGCAAAATAATTGATCGTTCTAGATTCCATACTGTATGGACATTCTCCCACCATATCCATCACCTCAGTATTATTATTCGTACTATTATTAATTTTATGTTCATTCGTAAAAGTTTCCCCATGTTTATACTGCTGTAGGAGTGTCAATGGTACCATTTTCACAATAGAGCAATTTTCACGTAATCGAATACTATTATAAGGATCATTTCTCTCACGAGTTCCCTCTACAGGTGAGACATCACGGTGATGAAAGACGTACGCAATAATCCACTCATCTGTATCTTCTACAAACACAAGCCGTCGTTGCAGACTCAGATTGGTATCTTGTTGTAATACCCACTCTACCTTCGCCCTTGTCTCTGCCTCACTTGACCATCGCATCACAAATCCCACAACAGCATTGGAAAAGTAATACGGTGGTAAATCTCCAAGAATAGATTCCATTCCTATTGTATTATTATTATTATTATTATTTGTTGTTGATGTGGATAATAATGATGGGTCCAATAAAGACAATCGTGGAGCTTCAGGTGTTCCTGTTACAGTTGCTAATGGAAGAACGACAGAGCTATGGGTGAGAATGGAACCACTTTCAAATATTTCTGTTAAGGCCTCTTCTTCTTCACCAAATAGAAATGGTGTTGGGAGAAAAATATATGATTCCTCTTGAATACGAGGAATTACACTACACCCCACCTGCTCTCGCTCACGTTTAAGTGATAATAGTAAATCACATGCTAATAGAATACGTGCCATAATAAGTTCAACACTCTCTACACTTATCATGATTCCTTCTTCTTTTTCTTCCTTTTCCTCCACTTTATTTACTTGCATTTCATCCTTCTTCTCTTTATCGTCTTTTACAACGGCTTCTGATGAGGGAGTAAAACGCACCAATGGTGCCAACTGATTACATGCCGCACAGTAAACCACCACAACAGGAGAAGCGGCAGTACCAGCAGAAACAACAAAACACGTATGCCGACCAGCGTGTTCAGCCATACTTTCTAACATCTCTACATGCATCTGATTATGTGCAGAGACTTCCCGTTCTTTTTCATCCATAGACGTCTCTGTTTCTTCTTCAAGGAGGGCTAAATAGTGATCTCGCTTCTCCATATTCTGTGTATAGTGGGCAAGAAGTGAATGTCGTAAATCTTTAACCAACACAGGAGAGATATTATCATCTCTCTTCTCATGTCCTTCATGCATACAAAATAAACAATGAACATGAGGAGGTACATGTGCAATACTCTCATCAACCTCATCACTAACTATAGTGGGAAGTAATTCTGGATTCTGAATTGCCTGCAGTCCATTTTCACGGGCAATGTGTATACAGACAGGAGGTGAAAGATTTCCAGAGATATTATCCACAATTCCCATATCCTTTTTGATTCCATTCAATACTTCTCTTTCTACATGAGTTTCCTGACATTCATCACTATCTCTTTCATCATCATTATTATCATTATCACTATGCAATAATGGTAAATTAAAGAGAAATGAAACATCACCTAATTCAAGTTTTTGACCAAAATACTGCACAAGAGTGCGGTACTGCTGAACTGTGAGATGTGCCGCCGGTGGAGGCTGTGGACCGTCAAAGATCCCAAACACATCCATTTCTTCTAACATGAAGTCTGCAATTGAACTTTATATATTTTTTTCTTTTAGTTTCCCTTGTACACTACACACACACACACCCTGCGAGGTAGAAGAAGAAGAAGAAAAAGAAAGAATATTAAAGTAATAATAACAATAATAATCATAATAGTAAATAAGGAAATATATATACATATATACATATATATAAAGAAAAAGAGAGAAAATAGTTATACAAAGAAGAATGTATATAGGTACATAGACTCCTCTGGATGGTTAGAAGAGAAGCGCAAAGAAAAAAAAAGTAGTGGCGTGGTAAATTATTGGCCCTTCCACATACATTTTACCACATCACTTTATGTGAAATAGAAGCCAAGCCCCTATGCAAAGAGCAGAGAAAAAAACACAAAGTTTATATATAGTCCACATTGCCTGCAACTACAAATACAAGAAGAATAAAAAGAGAGTAAAAAAAGAAATAATAAGATTATTCAATCCCATTATTATTTCTTTTTCTTTCCTCTCTTTTCTTTTTTTTTATTCCTTGACGTCAAACCCATAAACATATGTTTCCCCATACTTTTGCAGACACTTCTCTGCGTGTAAAGCCAATCTATCCATACGAGCCATTAAACCAGCTTCCAGCAACTGTAAGAGATAACGTGATATCAATTCGGGATTTTGATGTGAATGCGATGGAGGTAATGAACAACCCTTCTTCACGTAGCGAGCTAGTGCCATATTAAAACCATGATGATTTGTGTCTGATCCATAAGTATACAATAAAAAAGCAATGAGAATGTCTGAATAAAGTTTATCTAACCAACGTTTAGAAATGGCACCTTTTGGGTAACTCTCATTATGCCAATGAGAACGTGTTCGGTTAAGTGCTACAAGTGTATCTGGACGGAATCTACACCATTTCAATACATTTGGTTTAGAAGATTTGGCGATAGTATTGTTATTCATTCCATTATTATTATTATTATTATTATTAATATCATCATCATCATTATCTAGAGTGTTAAGCTGTTTACATCGCCAGATGGATCTTTTTCGACTCACCCACGCCCGAAGAGGTGAGGGACACGATAAGAGTATACTTTCAACTTCACAAATAGATGAATCAAACTTTGGACCTGCAAAAGCCCAACCATTATCCATTAAAATAGTATGTGTACGTGTTGCCTTATCTTTAAACCAGTTCTTAAGATATCGATCTGGATTATGAAGAAGATAATCAAACACCATCACATCTGATATTTCATATAATTCAAATCGATGAATATCTTTAAAATTCATCTTTACAGAAATAGGAGGAACTGTAAAATAAGGTGCATAAACAGATGTAGAAGGATAAACGGCATCATCATAAGAGTCTTCCCAAGTGAGAGCTACACCAATTAAAAGTACAGTTGCATTAATATTACCTTGATTACCCATACGATTCTCTCCTCGAAGTAATTTCTTTCCTCCTCCAAGTACTTCTTCTAAAGATATGATCATCTTTTCATTTAATTCCCCACAATGATCCCTATGTACAACCTTCTCTAATTGTTTTTCCGTAATAGCGAGTACCACACCACGAGCAAGTCCAGCTTTTGGATATATCAATCCTTCTCTTGCGTCTTCATAAAATAATTGTTGAAATGTATGAAAGGCAACTTCTGTCCATCCCTGTTGCCCATGCCATAATGCGGCAGGACGACATTCCGTTTTAAATGCAAACTTAATGAAATCACCGGAACCATCCATGAGAGGACTCATCACACGATAAATACCATGATGTAATTGCAGGAATGTCTCATCTGCAACTAACTCATTTACTGGATCTGTAATACGATGTAAATCTAATGTTATCGACCCAATTAGTTGTTCTTGTTGTTGTTGTTGTGGATTTTGATCTTTTTGCTCTGCTTCCTTTTCATGTTTTTCTTCATGTTGTTGTTGTTGTTGTTGTTGTGGATTTTGATCTTCATTTGCCCTGGAGGAAGAGAATACGGCAAGGAATACCACTAACCAAAGTAAGACTAGAAATATATAGAACACTCGCAACGGACTAATTGGGAGCGAAGAAGTTCCTTTACGCTTACGGAACCCAAACATCGCTCCCCTATATAGTCTTTACAGCCATATAAAGTGAAAGAATACAAAAGCAAAGCGAAAAGAGAAGAAATAAAAATAAAAAACAAGAACAACAAGTTATATAATCAATAACAGAAAAAAATATGAGAACCATTTTCATTCAGAGAGTAAGGAGATGAGCTTAAACACGCACATATATACGAGAAGATTAAATTATAAATCTTATTAGAAGGTGGATATATATAAATATAAATATAAATATATATATCTGCAATTATATATTTTATTTAATTTTTTTTGACTGTATTACTTCACCAAAGCTGCATATGTACGAAGTGTACGTAATCGATTAAGTGCCGCCCCAATCTCAAACCGTCTCGCTACTGTAGTAAAACCATGCGGTAAATAACATGAAGGTGTTTGCAGTTCAAGACGAGCCTCACGTTGACGTGCATCACATCCTTCAATCAACATTGAAAAGTCTGAGTGAAAGGTCGCACGTCTTGGTTCCTTCTCACCTACACAGGAAAACATTGTAGGGAGTGATTTACCCTTATTGAGAATCGCCTCCACACCGGCAGGACCTTCATCAAATAACATTGCAAGACATTGCGCAATAGCATTAACTTGTCCTTCTTCTACAATCTGTTCAACCATAGAAAGATCAATAGATTCTTCTGAAAAGCGAATAGAATCTTTTCCTACACCACTTACTTTCGTACCTTCACGTCCTTTACGACAACGAACAGTGGCAAAAGTTTCATTTCCATCAAAACATCGATTTACATGTGGATTAAATATAGATACCGTAGAAATAGGAGAAGATGTTCCTTGCATAGATGTCATTGAAGTAGCCACAATCTTTTTAGCACTTTCTGTACAATCCTGAGCCTGATAAGCATTCATGACCAATACCACATTTGCATAAGGGAAATATTGTCCAGATCCACCTACTACCATAATAGAAGAAACTTCATGATGTTGTACAAGATCCGTTACACGTTCGACAAAAGGTGTAATAGGCTCTTGTTCACGTGGTACAAGCATTTGCATAAGAGCATCACGATACATTAAATTCGTTGCACAAGTATCTTCATCTAAAAGAAGTAATTGTGATCCCAACTCCAATGCTTCCATAATATTCGCTGCCTGACTTGTACTTCCACTGGCATCTGAGGTGGCAAAGGCGGTGGTTTGCTTTTTAAACGGTAAATTATTAATAAAAGGTGATATATCCACACCATGTACGGAACGTCTATCCTCTGCTCGTATCTTTACCGCTGTTGGATCCACCACAACAAACACCCGTCCATCATCTGGCGTATGATTATATACTCCCACCTCTAATGCCCGTAGAAGTGTAGATTTCCCATGAAATCCACCACCCGCAATTAATGTTAATCCACGTGGAAGTGCCATTCCCGTTATTTGTTTCCCACTATACGGTAATGTAAAGGTACGTTGAAGAGATGTTGGAGACGTAAAGGGCACAGCACCAGACTGCAGTGGACAATCGGAATCCCCCGCATCGCGTGGGAGAATCGCCCCATTCACCACAAATGCCACACATCCAGCGGGGTGTAATTGTGATCGAAGATGTTCCTGATCATGTACACAGGTGACATGTTGAAATAATTGTTCCTCATCTAATCCTACTACACCTCTTGTCGCAGCAGGGAGAAGTTCATCATATAAAATACGAATAGCTCCATGGCCATCAATGCGGCGTCCATGTCCAGGCAACTTCACACGTGCATATAAAAATACCTCCACACTGCCGTTATTGGCACGAACCAATCGAACTGTACTACGCTCTAACACATGCTGCGATGGACGCAATACTTGTAATGCGCCACTGTAGGAATAATTGGAACTCCGTTGTTGATGATGATAGGCGGAATGGAAGGAGCGGAGAATAAAATCTTCTGCAGCAACACGCCGGCATGGTGCCGCAGAATTAATATCATCATTTAATAATACCTTCTGTAGAGAAAAGGGACAAGGACATGCCACACATACTTGACTTCCAGGTGCAAATGGATCTGGTTGAATGGCAAGAAAGGTTAACTTCACACTCTCTGATAGAGCAAAGGTGGAACCTTTTAGGGATTTAAGAGCAGCATAATTACCTCCTTCCAGAGATATAAAATAATTCTTCAAAGCCATATAAGATGTGGAAGATGATGTTGAGTTATCATAATTCCCAGGTGATGTTGATTCCTCTTTATAGTGTTGTTGATGCCAATGGGAGGATCCACCTCTTCCTCCTCGACCACGATGATATCCACCATAACCACGGGATGACATGATCTCTACAACCAAACAAGTAAATAAAAATAATAATAATAATATATACACACTCTTTCAGTGAATTCAGTAAATAATAATAGTAACATAAGAAAGGAATGGAAAAGAAAAAAAAGAAGAAAAACAAAACAAAGGTGTGAGCCAAGTGTCCTGTAATACCATTAGAGATTACAAGGAGCTGAGAAGGAAGAATAAAATAACAACAACTACAAAGAAAAAAAAAGAAGAGCAACAGAAATATATATTGTCACCCATTTTGTTTGACTTTGACGGCTCAAGGGAACATGGTGATAAAAATGTAGTGATGCCTTTGCGTAAAGTCAAGGCTTATTTATTTATTTTTTCTTTTCTTTCTTTTTTCTTTTGTTTTGTTTTCTTCTCTTAGAAGGAAAAACAGAAAAACAATGTGTAATTCACTTCACATAATTTACTTTTCTTTTCCTTCTTCCTTCCTTATACCTATGGATAGAGAATTTCGCAGTGCAACACGTCATTACAGCTGCAAGAAGTATTTTCTCCAAACTTCACACAATTTACTTTTCCTTTTTTTTTTTTTCGGCTCCAGTAGTTTCCTTGATTATAAACAACACAAGTTATATGTGTGTGTATATAATAAGGAAGAAAGTAAAATGGGCATATACATACATCTATGTATATATGTAATGTATGTATATATGTATGTATGAGGAGTGAAAACCATTTAAATAAAGAGAAAAATAAAGAAAAGAAAACTTTTTAAACAAATAAGATCCCCCCCTTCTCTTATACCGCATCGCATCAACTGTAAGAGAAAAAAAATTCCTTCATTCTTTTCCCACTTCTTCTTCTTCTTTCGATCCACTTTCGCCTTTCTTTCTCTTTCTTTTTTTTTTTCTCATTTCTTTCCTTTATCCAGTGCCTGTTGCAGCTGCTGCCTCCCGCATCCACTGATACGGCATCTCACCCTGTTTCACCTTTGTCTCAAAGTCCTTCTTAATAGTTTTGGCGAGTTCAAGGCCATTGTAGACCTTACTTACACAGCGGTCAAGGCAGGCCTTCTCACCGGGGTGGTATGGAATGGAATCCTCACCGTAGTGAGTAATGCACTTCTGTGCACAGTGCATAAAGCCATCGTATGTGATGAGTTGCAGTCGCTCCGCCAACACCAGCGCATCACGCTGCGGCATACCAGCCAGCTGCGGGTTGGGCTGTGCAGGTTGCATGATAAGAGTCCCTCCGTGTGTGTATTATATTATATATATATATGTATATATATATATATATATACAGTGAGTGTGTGTGTGTGAATGTTAGTGAGTGAGAAAAAGACAGAGAGAAAGAAAGAAAAGGAGAAATAAAGAGAAAGAAAGAAGAAAAAAAAGGGGAATAAGATGTAACTTGTTGTACCTATTTGGGTTATAAGTTATCTTGTATGTTTTTTTTTATTTTATTCTTTTTTTTTTCCCTCTTCTCCCTTTTCTGGGCTGTTGTTGTTGTTGTTGTTGTTGTTGTTGTTTTTGGTGTTGGTGGTGATGTTATTGTCGGTTTTTCCAGTGGGAGATTATTTTTCCTTCCGACTCTATTTTTAGTGCAAACTGACACCAACACTTGGAAACGAAATAGCGAAAAATTATAAGAAAGCAAGGAAAGATCAAATGAAGTTGAGAGGACCGCAAAAAACACATTCACACACACGCATATAAAGAAAAAAAAACAATAGCACACAGAAAGGAAACACAACAATTAGAAACAGAACTTAATAATAACAATAATAATAATAATAAGAATAAGAACAGGAATAATAATAGTAATCATCACCATCATAATCCCCAGTTGTTTTTTTTTTTCTTTTTCTTCCCTTTACTGTCGAGGTTTCCATTGTTTTAAACACACAAACACATAAACCAACATAGATACTCATATCAATATGGTGTTCATGTACGTATATAAGCAAATAATACTGAATGCGGACATGAAAAAATTCACGTTTCCCTATCTCTTTCTCTCTCTAAATAAATATATATATATATATATATCTATATATATATAGATCTAGATAGATAGATATAGAGGTATGACTCTGATCAGACAGGGGTGGTAAAAAACGGATGCCTTAGAGCTTCTGCTGCTGTAATACGCCGCAGTGGATCATAGTCTAACATACGCTGACAGAGATCATACAATAGCGGGACTGGTCCAAGTATCTGCTGCAGTGTTGCTCTTGAGAGTACATAGTGAATATCTTTTTCTAATTCATTCTGTTCCTTACGCTGCTGTCTCCCCGCCTCTCCTCTGGATGTTGTTGTTGATGTGGATATTCCTGTGTTATTTACCTCCTCATGAGATTTGGGTGGCCAAGCCAATTGCATGGTATGTGGATCAAAGAAATCTTTAAAGTGTCGTCCATGCGCAAACACACGACTCACAATTGTACTTTTTTCCTGCGATTTCCCTATTTCCTCCGCGTTAAATGTCCCAATCACTTGTTGAATAAGGGCAAGATGCTCCAAGTCATCTCTTGGCATAAATAAACATTCACCTGTGAGGAGTTCTGGTATCATACAGCCAAGGGACCATATATCTGCAGAGGCCATCCAACCAAGACCAAGCAATACCTCCACACTACGATAATGTGTGGTGTGAATGCGATGATAAAAGACAGGAGTGGTTTCATCAAGTTTACTGACATGACGACATTTGGAAAGAAATTCCGCAGCACCAAAGTCAATTACTCGTACACTGTTCATTATAGGAAGAAGTGCATTTACAGTTGTGCTCATTGCCGTATAATGTATTCCAGACGACAATAAAGCGGATGAACTTGAGAGACCATTAGAAATCTCATCTGTAGGATTATGAGATTTTTCCGTTCCATTTACATTTTCTTCCATGGAATGCTCTGATGTATAGTAGTAGGATCTTTTTATCACAGATACACTTGAAATAACAGTGTTAGAGGACTCAAAGAGAACATTCTCTGGTTTAAGGTCTGTATGTACAATACCACGGCGGTGTGCATGGCAGAGAAATAGAAGAATTTGATACACCACTGAACGCAACAAATCGATAGGCATACCTCTGTAAACTACCTCTACAACCTCCCGCGATAGACGTCTATCATTATTATTATTATTCTTATTCTCATTATTGTTATTGGAACCACTAATGGGAGAAACTTGGACTCCTTTACGAATATTCCGCAGAATATCAAGCAATGAGAGACCAAGTACTGGAAAGACAATAGCATGGTGTACGGGATGTGGTATATGGGTAATAGGTACATTAAAGCGACCCATACGTCCTTGATACTCCGCTGAGGCACTAAGTTCACCAATACACATTGTTGAAGGCATCACCATATCCCCCACACCAAACTCATTCCTCTGGTTATATTCATTGATAGAATAATAATTGTTATTTCTGTTCTTATCATCATCATCTAATTGCCGTTGTTGTTGTTGTTGATTGTGGTCATTTTCCACTACAGGAGTGCATAACGCTTTCATTACAGCCATTTCATCCCAGCAGGCCTCTCTGTAGTTATTCTCATCACGGAAAATCTTCAGTGCGCAGTGTTCACCACTGCGAAGAGAGCGGCAGAGAACAACTTTGGCGTATGTGCCTTTACCAAGCTCACGGAGAAACTCATACTCGTTGTATAGAAACAAACGTGTTGATTCCATCTCCGATGATGATGGTGTTGAATGCCGCAACCGAAGTAATGGTAATAATGGTCTTTGTTGTTGTTCCTGTGTCTGCAGAAAAGGCATACTTCCTCGTTTATGTTGCTGAGCATACTCTACTGTAAACATTGGATAATGCTTACGCATTTCTTCCTTCTCTTTACTAGACAGATTATCCTCATCATGATTATTATATTCATCTCTACTGGCTTGGGACATGGATGACGATACAGAGTAGGATGAGGCCTGTGAGGCAGAGGAGTATGAAGAGTATGAAGAGAATGAACTCTGTCTATCATCTTGCCCAATATTCTCTTCCCCAGCATTCACTTCATTACGTGGTCGTTTGCACGGCGCCCCCAGACCGTCCGTCATGTGAATGGCCGTCAATAACAGACAAGATTGAAGAGTACAGTGATGGTTTTTTTTAATTAATTAATTTATTACTTTACGAAAAGTATGAAATAATCTCACTGTAGCTGCGCTCGTGTGTGTATATGTATGTATATATCTGCAGATAATAACAGAACCAGCACTACCACCACCACCACCAACAGCAATAACAATGTAGGCGAGTGATTAATATTACCACGAAAGCAGGCAAGAAATAAAACCACTCCGTAATTCACAGATGGATAGATTAGATTAGATTAGATTAGATACAAAGAACTAATAACAGGAAGGCCTATTCCTCTTCAGTTGCCAATAATTTTTTTTTTCTTCTTTCTCTCTCTCTTTTTCTGTTGGTCCAACTAGTTGTATCTTCTCTATGTTCCTTTATGTATTATATGTATGTCTCTTTCGTTTCGCGAGCCCTGCAGCAGATGATGCCCGCACTCTCACTTCAGTCAACAATTAATACACAGAGAAAGCACAACAACACATCAACAGAGAGAAATAAAATAAAAAAAGAAAAAAGAGAAAAAAATAATCAAACCATAATATAAACGTACAAACACACCCAAATACATACCCTTCCTCCTCTCAGACAAATACACACTCCATTAAAGAGAAACATAAAAAAAAAAAAAAAAGGAATGAGGACGAACAAAAAAAAGAAAAGATAATTCACTCTCGAACTCTGCACTAACAGTAGTCACCACTAGAAGCAGGAACGTTACGAAAACGCCACAGTACAAAGAAAAAGAAAAAAAACAACAAAAGCAAAAGAGCCTTAGAGCGTAAGCATAGATAAGAGAAAAAGCAAAAAAAAAAAAGGAAAGAAAGAGGGAAATGATGTAAAAACGACCTGAAACGAAGAAAACTCATTTCCTTCTTCTCCCTCTTCCTGAGGAGGTTTTTTTTTTTTTTTTTTTTCTTTATTCTTGTTGGTGTTATGGTTATTATTGTTTTCCTTGCTTCTCTTCCTCTCCTTCCCGCTGTTGAAGAGCAAATTAATCTGCGGTTCGTGAGGGTGAGGGGGAAAAAGCCATATCTTCCTCTGCTTCTGCCGCATCATCAATCCTAATAGCTCGCCCCTCAAAACCATATGCAGTTACTTCAGCAGCAGTAGTAGTATTAGTATTACTATTAGTATTAGTGTTCGTAGTCGTATTAGTGGTAGTAAAATTCGTAGAAGAACTTGTTCTTCTTTTCCCTGTTACTGACTTTACACCTTTACGCAATAACGGAGATGATTCTCTGGTTTGTTTACCTGAAGAGAGAAGACTACAATCGTGTGATTTCTCTGATGGATCTCGTGTGAGTTGCTGAGATAGCGGTCGGTAAACCAATAAAGAAGGATCTACACCATGGGCAGTACTCTTTCCCGCATTACAGAGAAGACTTCTACGCTCCTCAAAGAGTTTATACTCTTTTTCATACAATTTCACATCTTCTTTATATTGTTGTTGCCCCCGCGTAGCTGCAGTGCGAAGATGATCTTGTGAACTGTGTGTAAAAACAGCACGGGTAGTGGCTGTTGTTTCATGTCCTAATATTAAAACATGAAAATCATCATTCACGGAAACTCCCACATCCTCTGCGAGTTGACCTCCAAAACTACTATTACTACATCTTCTTCCTCCTCCTCCGAGAATAATACTACTAATACTATTATTAACAATAGAATGCGTAGTATTGGAATGACTTGTTGTTGTTATGGCTGCCATTTGCTGTAAGGAAGAAGCAAATCCCATTCCTTTTCCTTTTTCTTCTAATGCAGATAATAATGACCCACGAGACATACCCGTGCGCCACGGAGTACCATCCCGCACCGACAGCCGTTGTAATGCCACGGCCGTTAACTGAAACGCATTACATTCCACTAGTCCAGGCCCATATGCATAGGCGGTGAAATGAATTATATAAGTCTCATACGGTAACAGTAGAAATGTACATCCTGTCTTTCCTACAAATGTGATGGGGACACATGATGATTCCTGAATTTCTTCACCAAGTGCATTTGCTTTTACCGTTACAAGAAGAGGATGTGCTGCAAGTGATCGACAATGCATCGTAACAGGAATAAGCACTGCATCAGGAAGTTCTGGTGTGGATTCCACTGTATGAGGCACTTCAATATGATAGAATACCGCCCCATAACGGGGATGAAGAGAGTTATTTTCAATTAATGCATCACATAAATGTTCTTGTGTTCGTACTTGTGCCTCAGCCACTGGAGTTCCGTCAGGGCGTAGGAACTCTAATGGATCAATAAAATGAAAAAGTTGTCCACTATATGTGCAGTTATTTTCCACCACCATCCACGCTACTGCCACACAAATAGGTGTTAATGGATCCACAATACTCATTAATGAGGAACGTTTTTGCTGTCCACCTTCTTCTCGTTGTTGATGTTGTTGTCTTTCTTGTCTAATCTTATGTTCATCACCCACAGCCGTCGTACTACTAGTTTTAATACCCGCCCCACTAGCCTTGTCAAGATAAAAGGCGAGACCCTCAGACGCTGGTAATTCTCCAATTGTTCCTGGTCCACGGAAACTACACCGCATAAAGTATGTATTCATCTCTGAGTTGGTCACACCATCACCAATATTCGCCGCGACTTCCTCAAACTTCGAAGACGATGATGATAATGGAATGGCAGAGAGAAGTGAAATACAAACCTCTTCCATTAATCCATTCGGACCCAATACCCCATCCTTCGTTTCTTCTTGTTTTTGTTGGTTTATTGATATGGATGGAACAGCGACAACACTGAGAGGGAGAGACAAGGCCCCACCAGGAGATAAAATACAATCCAGTGCATTCTCCTCCAAAAGATTCCCAATATATGTAGGAGTCACACGCCATAATGGACGATGAATAGCCAAAATACGTGAAACCCGCACCGGGGCATCTCTGGTATCGGCAACATTACTCGCCGTAATCACCGCTGCTGTTGCCATACTGGCATTAGCAGGAGGTAATACCATAGCGGAAAGAAGAAGTGTTGGTTTCACCACCACACGACGTAAGAAACGATGTAAACGTACATAAGGTGATGGTGCAAGAGGAGACTCTGCAATGGGTATTCTCTTATCTTGTGGAGTTTCTGAAATGTAACCAAATAAGAAAAATATATTATTTTTACATCTAGAAGAGGTATCATAACTGTGATGTGCTTGTAGAGTAAGTGATAGCTTTAGACTCTTCTTTGGTTCAAGTGTTTGATTCAATACAAATGTCGTGTCAGCATTCATATTCGATTGGAATCCAAATGTATCAAACCAGAGAATATGCGCATTCTGTGGACTACGCTGTAGTGTTATTCCCTGCGCCGTACGGTGTGAACTTCCATTTGTTAACACAAGAGAGGTTCGGTAATATTCCCCATCTCGCATAATGGAAGGTAATTCTGGTTCAAATTCTGCCGTAATCCATGCCCGTGGTGGACCCACCTCAACCTCTAAATTAGCCGTAGAATTCACATTAGGCGTTGGATGATTAATAGCATACTCAAAGGGAGAAATATTATTATTATTATTATTATTATTATTATTATTATTATTACCACCACCACTACTACTACTACTACTATTACGATCAACTACCTCACTTGATTTATAGTCTTCTGTGGCGAAATAATAGTATCCTTCTAACCCCATAAGAGTCCAAGAAAATCCAATAATAAGATATGTCCCTTCTTCACCTGGTGAGAAGGCAATCGTAACGGTTTGGCTTGCACCTGCGGCGAGTTCTACTGTCTGTGATGAGGCACTTTTCCATAATTGTTCTGGTTTCTTTTTAGCCACATACAATAAACAAAGATTTTCTGCTTTAATAGTACCACCAATAGGATTTCGTAATAAAACTGTTATTTCCAAAGGTTCTGCTAAATGCATAGCATACCGTCGTATGCTACCTTCTTCTTGATATTGAGATGAAAGTATCATCTTTGCTGGATCTTCTCTCCAACATATACCATGACGTGGAGAAGATATGGTTTGTCCTGCATAATGTGTACGTAATTTTTCTTCCATTTTACGCCATTCCACTTCAACAAGTTCATCACTCATATTTTCTGTTTCTATCTGTGTTTTTTCATCACAGTGAAATCCATTCATACTAACACGAATAGAACCAGATACCACACATGGGACAACTACATGTGGAGAAAGCGCATAACCTAAATCACGCATACCTTGACGTTGACGATCCCAAAAGGATTCAAAATTATTTAAACCTGTACGTGGATTACTATACATGGGAGTTCCCATAGATACAGCAATAGCTGCCATTGCCATTCCACGAATATGATTTCCAAGTTTATGATATAAATGTGAAAGGGTTGTATGTAAATGTTCATAAATAAGTTGCCAACTTCCATTACGACCAACTCCACTAAATACACGTAAAGCACGTAAATGACAACCAAGGGAGTTTTCAAAAAGAGTTTCATCCAAGTATGCCCCACCTGCAATCATAATATGTCGTGCAAATTCTCTAATATGAGAACGTACGGGATAATTATTAGATAATGTAGCAGGTACGGTTAAACCAGCTGGTTGAGGTGGATTAAGAAAGAGTGCAGCAGAAGCAAGAAGTTCATGAACAACACCAGAATAAAGTTTATTATTCGCCGTTAAACCAAGACGTTGAACATGTAAAAGAGATGCAGAGGCTCTATCAAGTGCTGGTGGAGTTCGTGTACGACAATATTCATATAATAGTAAAGATAAACGAAGGGCATGAGTTTGCACTTTACAAGCCACATAATCATTTTGTGCAATTTCTAATCTACAATCTCCACTATTCTTAGAAGCTGTTCCGCCTGTGATCCACGGTGTGAGACTGGGTAATGGTAAACGACTCAAGAGTAAATCACACACCCCAAGGGCTTCTTGACAAGCGGCAATAATGGGTTTATTAAATTCCCGTGAACTTAAAGTAGCGAGAGCCTCATTACGACACATTCGATAGAAACTAATGGCGGAATCGTAATCGGCAAGTACCAATGAAAGATCTCCAGCCCGTCGCATTTGCATTTCTAATGATCCAGAGAGATATTTTGTAGGACCACCATCCCGTCCAACGACCCAACATTCACTCTTTGGTTTAGCATCTTCTTTACTACGAAACCAGGCGGCTACTTTACTAAAAGTTGTACTGCGTCTTTCATTTACTGTTACTGTGAGATATCGCAGTTTACGTTCAATAAAATTAAAGATAGATTGAGAGAGATATTGAGACATGACTTCCCGAACCCCTTCCATATTCTCTGGACTCATATGACATCCAGTGACCTTTGCAACTCCATTCGGCCACGTTCCAAATATTGTACGAACTTGTGGAAACTGCAGCGCAGCGGTGGAGGGTGTGGTGGAGTTACTACTACTACTACCACTACGCACCGTACTGGCCAGAAGAATTTCATTATTATCATTATTTACTATTCCTCCTCCTTGTTGTTGTTGTTGTTGTTGTTGTTCGGTTCGCATGGCTAACCATGAAGGAACATCCAATGAGGATGGATTCGCCTCAATCCACACCGTTGGATCCATATTCTTCATCTCATGTGGATTTACCACCGCATTAATACAGAGAAGTGAACAATTGGTATTTCCATACCGTGATTGTACAGCCTTAAAGATACGATCTCTCTCCTCTAATGATGGTCCTGCTGTAATATCATGTAAAAGAATAAAATGACTGTGTAGATCATCATCCATACAAGGCATATCTCGTCTGGTTTCAACAGGCAATCGTTGTTGATCACGGAACTCACGCATAACTCCCTCAACACCACCCGGTTCAGATGTAGAGGCGGCAAACAAACAACCAACAGGATGATCAATCGTATCAAAGTAACTACAACGCACAAGATGTACATAATCACGTATAAACTGTGAATGCCAAGAGGGATGGGCGCGTTCTAACAATTGTGATGCCGCCTGCGCAGGCAAACGTGGTCCCTCCACTACACCGCCACCACTACAATTACTACAAATACTAATACTACTACAAATACTACTATTATTACCACTTCTATGCTTATCGTTAGAATTATGATGATGATGATGACTATTTGTACAGGTACTGTCCTTAAGTAGATACGACATACTACGATCCAATTGTTCTCCATATGCCAATTCCATCGCCGCATTATCCCGCAGTAATCGTCGAAAGTGTCGTACAAGTTGTGCGTTTCCAACTTCCCGCACACACTGTGCCCGTGTGAGGCGTACACCAAAGTTGCGTACCGTGATAACATCTGCCCGATCGCCTGTATGGGCGTAGAGATCTTTTGGGTAAACAGAGAAAGGCCGTAGGAGTTGAATAAAGTCTAATCCATTACGGCGAGAGGCGGCCTCTACGGTTGGACTCGCAAACACCATCACTACAGGGTGACGGTATCGATCCTCCACCCACTGTTTAAACTCCATTTTGATTATATATATATATATATATGTATATTCACCGTCTTTTTTTTCTTGTTTTTTTTTTTTTTTTAATTATCCCTTTTTTTCTCTTTTCTTTTTTTTTCTCTCTCTCGTTGACTCAAACAACGTACAACAAAAAACAATATACACACACAAAAAAAAACAAAAAAAAAAAAAGGAATCGCCTGGCTTGCAATGTATATATAAGTATGTATAGATGTGAGTGTATATATAGGTTCCGGTATTTACACCCCCAAGTCCCTGCAACTCACTACACTATACCACCATTTCAAAGAGAAAAGAAGAAGAAAAGAAATATGATTTACATTAAAATATCAAAAAGACAAGTAAAAAACAATAATAATAACAATATCAATACATATATACATATATATATATATATATTTAACGTACAAGTGGATACAATACTCACAATAAAAAAGAACACTATTCACAGTAAAGAAAGAAAGAAAGAAGGAACGGCGGGATTGGGGCAGTTACAGTGGATAGAAGAAGACATTATGTAAAGAAGGTATTGCAGAGAAATCAAACAAACAAACAAAGAAAAAAAAAAGAGGGATATTCATTATCTGCAGTAATACATATTAAATAAATATAGTGTGCTTCTCTCTTATCATTAACTGAACTGAACATCAATTTCCCAACCCAAACGTAACTATGCAGTTAAATCAGAAGAAAAAAAAAGAAAAAGAACTACAACCAAAATAAATCCATAGTAAAGAAGAAAAAAAGAAGAAATGAACACATTTACGCAGACGTACAGATACAATGGTTAGAGAAACACTCACATAGTTCATCAGAATATAGGCAATATAACTATTTAGCTTTCTCTCTCTCTCTTTTTCTCTCCCTCTCATTCCTTTTCCTTTTCTCTTTTACTATTCATTTTTTTTTTCTCTTTTTACGATTTGTAGATATGATAGATCTGTAAATAAGAATGAATGCATACTTATATATATATATATATACTCATTGCACCTCAACATTTCTTGCAATGATCATATTCACTGGTGATTCCCACTCTCTACTACTCCCAGAACACTTCCGTATTTTTTTTTCTTTTCTTTTTTTCTTTTTATTGTTTTTTTTATTTTGTTTCTGGTGAGAAGAGTAACGTGACTACTCCAAGGAGTATACAATCAAAACAAATGAACACTCAAGCAATTCAAAAACAAAAAACAAAGAAACGATTAAACAACGTATGTCTAAACATACAAAGTGAAGAAGCAATAGAAAAAAAAAACAAAGGAATATACAAATTAACAATGAATGTGGAATAGAAACAAACAAACAAGAGGAGGTGAAAAAATTGAGAGGATCAGTACATAGTCAAGCGTACGTACATATATATATATATTATATATATACATATATACACTGAAAAGCAAATAATTTCTTTTCTTCCTCCTGTTGGAGAAAAAAAAAA